>NC_051177.1:23607813-23856975 GCF_013339695.2 Rhipicephalus sanguineus | reverse complement strand
TTGCCGCCGACAAAGAAGGCGTATTCCCCCTTCCTTTGTTTGTCTATTATTATTTTTTTCCGACAGGGCTGGTGTGTCCTTTGTGGGTTTGGTGAAGCGATGGGAGTTCCGCGTGCGCGTTGCCGACAACACACAGCGAGATCACGGGGAGCCATCAACCGGGGTTTCGAACCCTCAACCCCCCACAATGCCTCTCCTCCTGGAACTCAAGAGCCCGCCGATGCGTCCCTTTCTCTCGCGCGGTCCGTCCGAACGCGCGCTTGGTGGCCTCGTATGGCGCGTCGTGTCCTGCATGCCCGCTCAATGGTTCGTGCTGCGATTTGGTCGCGTTCTCGAGCTTTTACGCGGCCTTTGGCTAGCACTCTAAGTGTAAGAACTCTATCCCTCCGTGGGCCTGCCATCGACTGCTCAGTTTGAGGATGTGAATCACTTGCTGATCAGAAGAGTTACGCTTGTTTAGTTTCCCGTGGACACAAAGAAGCCGACGCATGCACCGACTGACAAACCTGACCAACTGCTGCCAGAAATGACCCGCCGCGGTCGCCTATCCGTTTGGGTGCTCGACTGCTGACCCAAGGTCGCGGGATCGTATCCCGGCTACGGCGGCCCGCATTATCGCCTATGGCGTCCCCGTAATGATGTTGTGGTTTTTGGACGTAAAACTCCAACATGATTATAGTTCCACAGATTGCGGTGACCTTAATACTAAAGAATTAAACGTTCCCGGAGTACACCGCAGAATCAGCGCAGCATATTTGGCGCGTTGCGGATTTCTCGACAGTCCGTGAGAGTCGTAAAATGCTTAATCGTGCGCAGTGTTTCCTTCTGTCGCTTTCTGATCTAATTTATCCTATTTTAACGAATTCTCGTAGCAACCTGCTATAGCTTTTCATTTTAAAGAGCCGAAAGAGTCGATCAAATGTAAAGGCTTGAAATCTCAACCAGCGCCGGGTTCTGTTCAGCGTGGGTCGTTCACGGCTGGGACCGAGTTCGCCCTATAAGATTCATGAACCAAATATTCCTGAGAGTCCGCCGCATATACGGTATCAAGAACTTCATGCTTTGAAGTTCTACGCTCCGATATGAGGCTCACAGCGACACTGTATTGTACGGAAGCTAGAAATGGAGCATTGTTTGCGTAAGCGCTGAGCTTAACTTAAACCTATCAAATACTTGTAGGCTCGAAAGGGCGGGAACAAAAGTGGGCAGCAGGTGCGGAACATCTCAGTCAATAACAATGCCAAGAAATAACACTCTAGAAGACGAACATCAGAACACCCGTTTGATGTAGGAAATACAGACTTACAGTTCCTGTTTCTTTTTGTTTCTTTTTAAGTAAGTGCTACGTCGGCTTTCCTGCAAAGCAGCTGAGTCACCTGTTGCAGTACCCAGCTCGTGAGACCACCAGCCCTGCGAGCCATATGCATCGACCTTTTCGGCGAATGCATCGAAAAGCGCCAACTTACAGTAATATTGCCAATACAAACTGTGCTTAGATGCACCACGCAGTTAACGGCAGTGAAGCAGCGCGGGTAAGAGAGATTGCTGTTGGCTAAAGAGCGGTTGCAACCTACACTTATAGATACTTTGGTTGCGTAATCATGCGCTACATTACTGCACGATTTCAAGTAGGACTAGGCCCCCGGCCAATCCACCGCTTCCCCTGTAACTTGTGTGTGTGCAGAGTGCGGAAATCATTTCGTGGATTAATTGGCATTCGCTTTCCTCAGCGCTTAAGTCTTTAGTGTGCGGCGCGTTCGCTAATACCTTTGCTATTGCGTCATCGTTACCTTATATATATGGACTAGCCGAGAATATGTAAACCTCGACCTCTCCACAGCAAGCAGCTAGAACAGAACTGTATCTCTGCTATAATAAAATAAATAAATAAATAAATAATAAATAAATACAACAACTAAGCGTGCACACTAAGATGCCTTTGTAGAGTCGTCCATTGCTTCCTCAAATCGCAAGACTTGCCTTGCAGCACGAAATGCATGCGTGCAACCCGCAGTGCCCGTATTTAACCATACCGTATTAACAATGCGTCAGGCCTGAAATGAGACGGTATAAATAACCCGACTCTTCAACCAAGCGGCTGAGGTACCGCTGCTTACATCAAGAACTAGGTTATGTCACAACCCGCGTTTTTTAACAAACTCCTCCGCTTGATTGTTTGCCAGAGTCCGGGTGTTATATTAAACGCATCATAATGAAGGGAGTCGTCGCCGCATTCTTTGAGACTGCGCGACTACGGTGCCCGTGTCTTTCCTTTGTTGTTATTATTTTTCTTTTGCCCCGTCTGGTCCGCGTTCCCGCTTCGCTTGAGGGCCGAGAGCGCGAGTAGCGTGTAATCCCGGTGTGACGTATATTCATTCTAGCCGGGACACTATGAGAGCCGGCGAGCTCATCATTTTCTTGCTTTTGCGGGGACTGCACCTCTCTGAATAATTAATGAGAGAGGCTCCAGAAGCGGCGTCGCTTAGTCTTAAAGAAAGGGGCCACCGCCCGGAAATCTCGGAAACAAGAAGCTTGAGGGCATAAGGCTCAGATACGCGTTAGAAAGTAAATTAACGCGTAACAGCAGCAGCAACGGAGGAGCGATAAAACGCACACCGTAAAAACAACACGCGTATGCATTCACCCCCGCACACACTTACACACACAGAGGCGTACACCATGGCGATAAAAGTTTACGGGACATGGACTCGATGGCAAATGTAAATTTCTACTTTGATATCGCTTATAATCAATGGATAACTGCTTAGGCCACAACAGCTGCCAGCAGCTGAAAATTATAACTAGAGGCTACGTTCCCAGGCCAAACAACCACTCAGCCTTTTCGGAAATCTCGTGTTCCACAAACTTTCGTTACGAGGCATACACAACAAACGTAAGCAGCATGTACCGATCACCTTGTATATTGAGCGGCAAATAGCCTATAGACAAAGAAGGTGGCAAATGTTTTAGGGATGTACAAAAAAAAAAAAAGAACTTAGCGCAACTTCTGTGATCGCTGAAGTATTGAGAACGATAGTTTTTTAATGTGCAGTTCGTGACGATTACTGGCGTCCTTTACTCGGTGCACTCTGTTGCATATCATAAATGGTTTCTTGGTTTAGTAGAAAGAGACTTAAAGGCCAAACAACAAAACACAAAAAAGAATAAACGATATCATCCGGCAGATGCGACTCATTGCGGGAATCGATGTCATGCGAAGCAGCCATCGAGGAGCTTGTTATGCGGCATTGTTTGGCATTGAGCCAAGCGGAGGCGTATCGACGTCTCTGTGTAAATAGTAGTTTGGTATGCGTGCGCTTACCAGGCACGTCGGCTACGTGTACTGTGACTCCTGAAGGGTAGCTTATGGCCCAAAGTGACGTCGGCAGTCACGGTAGAGCACAGGCGCCTGTTTCATCGAAAAGGAATGCACACTACGTTGCGCTGATGTTCACGTCTTAAACAGAGCAGAATTTGCGCCTTATCATTACTTATCTTTCTTGAGGATGTTACTGTGCAGGAATAAACACGACATAGATAGATAGATAGATAGATAGATAGATAGATAGATAGATAGATAGATAGATAGATAGATAGATAGATAGATAGATAGATAGATAGAGAGATAGATAGATAGATAGATAGATAAGATTCTAAATGCACCCTCTTCGCCAAAGCAAGTCGTGGTTCTTCCAAGACTCCAGAATTCTTTTTTATATTAAAGCTATTTTGCTGTGTCCTTCAAATACATGTGACACTAAATATTTTTTCGCAATAGAAGCAATCTACTGCGAAAGTAAAGGCATGAAATAATAAAAAAAAACAAATCAACGAGTCGAGCACAGGTGCCGAGAGTTGGGGACAACGTCGAATAAAAACAGCAACAACGGATTGGGCGCGATTTATCGGAACGAAAGCGAGAGCATTGAAAAAAAAAAGGAAGAAAAATAAGAAGGCAACCGAACACAATCGGCCTGTTCACAGCCGTACCGTGTCCTCACAATTTCGTGTATTGCCCGAACGTGAACCATAGATGCGGCAAAATCCGGGGAGAGGGTCACCAGATGGCGCTTCCATAGGCGCTAAAAAGAAAAAGAAAAACCTGCACATTAAAAGCGGAGCGGCCCGATTGGCGGAGCCACGTGTCCTCCTCCTCCGTCGAGTGGAGAGGGGGCGTCGCGTGCCGGTCGCGCGCGCGATCTTTCACAAAGAGCGGCAGCTGACGCGCGCCGAGCCACAAGTCGAGTTGTGAACGTGCGTTCGCCGAAAACCGCATGAATCCGCGCAGCCGCTACAGTACCGGTGTCAGTCGCGCTGCTTGCCGAAGTTCATTGCTTGGTGCGGTGTTGACAGGCTTGCGGACGGCGAGCCGCCCCTTGGAGTTACTCAGTCATGAATGAGCCGGTTAAGAAGAGCTACCTGCCCGTCGTGCATAAGGTGAGTTGTGTACAAGTCGCGTTCTATCGCCAACTTTGTCACTGGAGCTGCATTGGTTACTAGTACTGACTAAAACACGAGAGTCAGCACAGTATGCGAAACGATGGGTCACTCGTTGGGTGAGTTCCAACAGTTAGGTGAGTTCCAAGTGGAATAACTCTGAATGAAGTTAATTGTGCGCATCATTGCGCTTTACTTCTGAAATCGCGTTTTCAATAATAGTGTATTACAGTATTTGGTAAAGGCTGAAGATCATCTTAAACGTCCGTCCCAAGGTGTAAGCGAAATGTTTGAAATTGAGCACAAATAGTAGTTCTTTTCTCGTGTTTATACTTAGCTGCAAATGTTCTTTTCGTGTTGTCTTTCACATTGCGGTTGAAGATTGTCGTTGGCTGTTATAGACGTGGAAACAAGTGGTGTGACATGTACAACTGAGATATGGAGACTCCACAGCATTCTCGATATCTGCTATATTACCTACTCAAACGATCTAGCATAGGAGTTCACAATGACTTGTGCGCGTCCCCTCACAAAAAAAAAAAAAAGAAAGACTTGTACACACGATGCCGACATTTACGGGAATCCTTTGATGTTATGCTCGAATACGCACAATGTACCAAACTCGATCGTCCGAGAATTCATGCTGTACACAAGAGACGAAGAATCCTTGAACGCGTGGTGTCGCTGGGGCCGACGTTTCGGCAAGTCTTCGTCGAGGCAGCAGAAGCTTCATTTGCTGCCTTGAAGTAGACGTTGGCTCCAGCGACACCTCCACGTTCAAGGATTCTTCATCTTTTCAAGCACTCTTCTTCGCCTGAACTTCTGCTGCACAGAAGCAGCTTACAAATCCAGCAATGTTTAATACGTATAATGCGAAACTTCATCTCGAGATAGCCCGAACGGTAACTGAGAAAGTACGAGTGTTTGGACTCGGTATCCATCAATATAGATCCTGTGCCTCACGGCGGCGTTAGGCCTTCAGGGTTCAGACAGTCCACATTGGTGCGCATTATTGCGCCAAGCTTGGTCCGGTAAAAAGGAGACTGGCCACATTGGTCCAACCGTGCATTATGCTATAGCAAGCGCGTTCTTGCTGCTCGGAAGGGAGCAAATGCGCGAGTCATGAACTGGATCGTTATGAAAGCTCTCGCAACGCATCCACCTCGAACCACCACTCAAATTTCGCAGCTCAGCTCACTGTTGTTTGGTGACTCAGCGAGAGAGAGGGCCGCGATTCCTAATTAAAACGTTTTGCGATGGTCGTAAATTAGATCATATCAATGAAGACTACGTAACAAAGTGACCACTTGCTTCCATAGTGTTGCTTTTATTTTGCAGCCAACTGCACAATAAAATACTCAGAGTACGGCGTTCATCCGGCACCAGTGATGGTGCACCACACGGGTACGATGACCGTCCGTATATTTATTGCCTGTGCTTTGCTTCGAATCCCCGGGACTAAGCGAAAAATCAACTTTGGGCAGATAGAGGTCACATCTGTCAAGGATTAACTTCATTTTTAATAATTTTTAATCGTGTCTGTGTCAGCCGCTCGGCGGAGGTCACTCGGAGACGTATTTGACGAGTAGCGCAGAGAATCCTTGCAAAAATATACGACATCGTAATATTACGGGTTGAACCCGTGTACAGTACACGTTATAGGTCAGAGGCAAGAAAAGCTAAGGCCGACGCGTGCCCCGGGGAAATCATCGCGAACAAAGCGACAAGTCACATTACTGCGACGTTGCGCTCTCTAACGAGTGCTTTCGGCTTCTGCGGTGGCTTCTGTCGCAGTGGAGGATTTAGCGTGGCGTATTGTGGCTTTGTATTGTTTAAACAAGAGGCTTACACTCTATACATGTGAGCTTTACAGTAAGAGCCGCAAGCTGAGTCTACGAGTTGTGCACGCTTGCCATCACTTCGCTTGTGCGTGCCCTCCTGGGGCACATCACTCCGCACTATAATGAATGCACGGGATGTGCAGCGTTGAACTTATCGCCGCGCTACTTTATTGTGATTAAAAAAAGAAGAAGACAGGCCTTTCATACAGGGCCTGCTGCACCCCCCTGTACGCGCAATCTTCCTTTTGTTTTTATAATGCAGTTCTTAGCTGACAAAATGTTCATTTTGTGCCACTACTTACACGTTTACCAATAACGCAATGACGTACCTAGTAGTTATGGGCGTATAAGAAATAGTGGGTGGTCAGGGGGCGGCGAGAGTTCTCCCGGGGCGCTTAATGGTGTAAGACCGGCCTAGCTCATGTATTTTAATTGCTGCATTGCAAATGACGACGAAGCGAAAGGGAATCAGCATTATGACTACAAGTTTCCCACGCTGCTTCGGTTCCTTTGTGGGCAGTAGTGTTTTGCAGCAAGACAAACGCTAATCTCGAAGCAGAAGTATCTTGCGGCGCACAGATAGTACTTCGCAACATAGTAGCAATACAATGCAACCTACTGAGAAGAAGATTGCTTTCGCCTTTCACCTGTCTTAGGCAAGTGCATAAGGTAGTGTGTGACAGTTTTCATTAGAGGCTCTGCGTATCTCCCTTTGTCGCTCAGGGAAACGACGTGTGCGTTAGCAGTAAGCAGTTGTGGGCGGTTGATAAGACCGCCGCTGACCCCAATAATACTAAAGCCCTCCGTATTTACCCAGCCTAGACGTCACTTGCACGACAACAGTGGAGGCGTCTTTCTTCTTCTTTGTTTTTATTGGTCTCGCTGGGTTGTGACCCGGGGGCTGCGGTCCGCTAACGACGTCCCGGTGCTGACCTGTCGGTCGGTCACTCGGAAACAAGCAGACCATTCCGAACAGCATGGCGCACTTTCTGGGTCGCTCGCGCGGTACAGGCGCGTGGTTCCCTGCGAGCAGAGCTTGCCCTGCCTCTCACAAATCAGCGCGGCCGAAACACGGTGCACTGAACGTGACAGCCCCTGTCCTAGCTGGGCTACAGGGGAGGCCTCGGTGGCGCTCGGGTTTTCGCAAATGCGTGCAGCTCTGTGGGAACCATGGAGTCTTAACTGTGGTACGGCAGCGTCGAATAGCGCTCTAATTCGACGTAACTCCTCGCGCATCAGCCAAACAGGCGAGAAACTTGTGCAGACACTTCCTATTTTACGGCGACAGCCTGACGTGTCTTTCGTCCCGATTTTGAACAGTCTTCCGAAAATGTCACGTTTGTAATTGTCACCTTTCTCTGTACGCATGTCTAAAACATAAAAAAAAGTATTTGATATGACATTACAGGGAGGAGAACATTAGTACTGGTACAAAAAAAACTGGCAAGAAATTATAATAAACATCAGAGATGGCATCCATAAAGCGACCTAGCCTTTCAATGTTTGCATACATCGTATACAATGCACAGGAACTATCACTTGAGCTTTCGTTATCGCCGTGCCGCTGAAAGTTTACCGATAACAACGGCATGATGCAAACTTTTGACGTTGTTGTGCACTTGCAGCTTTCGGTAAAAATGTGCCTCTAAAACTTCTTTGCTTTCTAGAATCGACGGGGAGGGGGGGGGGGAGGGGAGGGCGGTTGTGAAATCCGCCAGGCCATTGACAAGTTCACTTAAGTGTGTATACAGATCGCCGTCTTTATGGTCATCATCATCACTGACTTCTTTGTTTTGTGCCCTTTGAGACAGCAGCAACTCGGCGCGAATGCATGGGTCTAAAACCAATAACCGCGGGCTCGTGGCTTGAGCCTTAGCTTCTGCTGTGCTGCACTGTTTTAGCGAGACGCGCGGCAACAGCCGGTGCTCGGGGTCGGCGCTGCGGTTCGTGTCACACACCGAGTCACGTCGGACCGCTCGGCGCGCAACGCGCTGCTTAATTGCTCTGGCATCTACGCGCCTCCTGCCACGTCGCATCCAGGCCTCACCTTCGGTGGGTCGAACGGCTGTCGGCTTTAAATTTACCGGTCGCCCTTGCCATTAGTAGTTTTCTGGCGTTGCCCTAAAAGTGATTTGTACTCGCTGAAACAAGTGCGCCTGCTTTCTTGATTACTGCGTATTTGTACGTATATCGTATAGTAGCGTGCATGACACGTAGCTTCTACCGTCAAAGGCGGTTATGTTTTTCTTTTGGCTTGAATTTTGTCGGAATACTCCTCTAACTTAACCTCTTTAGCGGCCCTCCGACCCACGCAAATAAGATTTGGACTCGTGTACATTTCTCAGACTGCGTTGTCGGCTTGTAAACATAAGAATAAACGATAGAAGCTGGGGTGCAATAAATAAAACGCTTTGTAATCTGTTCTTTTTGTGAGCTTGCGTCACACGACATTCGCGTCACACGAGTGCTGCAAGCTATAAAAGAACGAGATGGAACCTTGATTGCACAATCCTGCATGCTCCATGGCCGGCGAGTAAGCTTTGCATTTCAGCGTGCAGCGAGATGTCGGCTGCGACACCGCGAACTTAATTTTGCCGCCTGTGGGGCTTGGACGCAGGATAAACTTGGCAAAAAACAGCGCAAGACTGAGACAGGGCACAAGACGAAGGGCACGACAACAGCGCGGAATGCCGCAGGAATGCGATCTTAACGTTGTTCAAGAATCGGGTCTAAGTTCACAAATAAGCGTGGCTCACTTGAAATAAACATAATGTTTTTTTTTTTTTTTTAGCACGATAAACAAGCTTTTATCTGCTGTACTTCCATAGCATGCGTCATACGTCCATTCTTCACGGTTGGCTCGATATACGCATGAGCGGTGTCGGTCCCGCCTTGTTTGATGAGCCGAAGAACATTTGCCCTCCGTGGAGACGTCGGAGCACAGAAGTGCTTACCGATACAGCAGCGTGAGATGGCTGACGAGGTGGGCCATCAGTCTCAACAGCCGTGGTGACGCAAACGCGGGAAAACACCCGCGACACAGTCCTGTCCACTCACCCGTTGCCTGCGGTTTCATCTGCGCAAAGAGCTATAGTATCGCGCAGCACGGAGTGGTTATTTGGGCACTCGGCTCGCGAGTGCTTGTTTCATCAGCCATGCTTTCGCTCCGTTTGGCGACATCTGCGATCGAGCTGTCCCAAGTGAGCAGTTGCGCAACGGCATAGGACTGTATGAGCATGTTGTACAGTTGCGTTGCCGTTAGTGGTACCTACCCGGAAAACGTCTGCAAAAGCGTATTCAGCAACAAACTAAGTGCCAACATGTACAGACGTACCCGGCCGCGATGACTTAGCGCATGGCGTTGCACTGCCTGTTAAGAACGAGGGCGCGAGTTCGATTCCCGGCCGCGGCAGTCGCACTTAAATGGGGGCTAAATGCGGAAATACCCATGCACTTATATTTATGCGCACGTTAAAGAAGCTCAGGTGGTCAAAATTCATTCGGAGTTCCTCACCACGGAATGCCTCATAATCATATCGTCATCTTAGCACGTAAAGTCTGCATCTAATATGTTAAATTTTATTGTTGCACAAACGTACACAGAAACCTATGGATAACAGGTGCGATCATAAAATAACAAAGCTCGTTCAAAGTAAACGGTTATTTCAATAATTGCGATGGATTGATTTTCGCAGGAAAAACAAGACATTGCGGCGAACTTTATGTAATTTAACATTTAAGTACAAAGGTTTAGCGTACATGCATGTATGCTATGCCTTGTGGTGGTTGTTTTACCTCGCGCTTAAATATTTGGCTAATATTTTTTTTTTTTTTGCTTTTCGCTAGCAGTATTATTGGTCTCGCGGGATGATGCGTCTCCAGTACACAGAAGCATGGAGTGCGTGGTACTCAATTAACTTTCGCACATTTGTGTCAACTCTTGTTTGTTGACACCGAGGACACGTTAAGATCGAACCTTGAAACCAAATGTTTTTCACGTGCATTGAAAATTCCTGGCAACTGCATCTAATAATTACGGACCTCAAGGGTTTTAAGAAACTCTCGTATCTGCTCGCGTTTATTAACTACCTGCAATGTTTCAACCTGTAATTAAATTAACACAAGCGTTTCCGATGTCCTACTTGCATGCTATGTGTCATCCTTTTGTGTGCAAAAAGCGGCCTGGTATAGATTCTACAACTTCGGACTTATGCACCGGTGCTTATTTGCAGGAGGAGGAAGACTTTATTCGGTAGAGTGAACCGACGGCACAGTCGTCCGAAAGAAAAAAATGTATCACCCGCCCAACTGTATGCATAGTACGAAGATACTTACGAAGCTGTATGACACAATAAATAATTAAGTAAAAAAGAATTATTTCAGTGCCCGAAGTAAAGAGTCTTGGCGCTTGCACAGGAAACTTGTCTTCCGTGAAACAATAAGAAAAATGCCCTTTCCACGTTCCGAGTAGTATCGTGCGTCGGCGTTCGCGGCAGTCAAAATGTTTATGTACTGTAGGGAGCTTTTACGGTCTCGCAACAACGATGCCGTGGGTTCAGGTGCGAGTATGGATGAAGGAAGAAGGATCGGAGAAGAAAGAAGGCCTTGAGGCTGCATACAACACTTCCACGTTGTTACGAGACCCGGCGAGCTTGGTATACGACACGGTTAACGAACCGAACACTTGCGTGCAGTAACTTCGCCCGCTCTGTCTACACAATAAGTTTGCGAGACATAGAACGGCGAGAAATTGGCGTACTTGTCGGATGTGGGAGCTTTTACAACATTGAAGAGAGCTGAAAGAACGCCGTCTCTATACACGCTCAAGAAAAGACGTCAGCCCTTTACTTATGTTACGCGGGAGCAAGAATAGAAAAATCGATAAAGGCATCGGTGCAGGCAAAATTGTTTTATTACTCTGAGTGATCCTCAATGAACGCCCATATTATGTAAAACGCGAGCATCTTGTCGACGAGCATAGCCGTTGCAATTCCCAGTGGAGGGATTTGCACATGTTTTAGTTAGCGCAGCTGTCTGATAAGCGTTAAAAGCTCGTGGATTTGGACACGTATCATGGCTTGCGTGATGCGAAAGATGCCGACTCAGATCCAACACCGCGGCAACTTACCTGAAAATCCACTTTCACTTCTGTGTCCCTTAATATGGCCCCATTTCCCATAGACGTGACAATAATTTTCCCCGTGATTTCTCTGTCTTCATTCTCTGTTTCTATAGGTACCGTGGTCGCTAACAAAGTACTGAGCCCTTTGGGTTCTCAGTTTCTTCTCGCTTACCGAGCTGAAGACGCTCTATAAAGGAACACGCGCACACAGACGGAACAGACATGGCCGGCTAGAGGTACTCAGATGGTGCCACTTCGTTACAAGAAAATCTCGTCAAATGTTAAATTGGTGCGCCGCATCTGTCGTCGCTTTAGATGTAAGTGCCTTCCATCACAGAGACAATCGCCGTCATCGACTAAGC
Organism: Rhipicephalus sanguineus; assembly: GCF_013339695.2. Taxonomy (NCBI): domain Eukaryota; kingdom Metazoa; phylum Arthropoda; class Arachnida; order Ixodida; family Ixodidae; genus Rhipicephalus; species Rhipicephalus sanguineus. The sequence continues at coordinate 23,845,213 of NC_051177.1, read as the reverse complement.
CGGCCCCCCTTCTTTGTTTTCGTCTTTTTCTCTTCGGAAGCTTTGTTAGAAGGGCTGCCGTCGAAGAGAACTTTCTACAGAGCTCTGCGTATCCGTGTAAAAAAGTTTAAAGGGCAACGAATGACAGCCGTAATTTCCTTTCCCCAATCAAAGCATTCTGGGGCAGACAATCCCCGCTTTTGTACCTCAGGGGAACAAAGTTCACGAGTTTGAAACTCGTGTGCCGGCGGCGAACGGGTGACCTTTTCAAGTTGAAAGAATGCAAATAGAATGTGCTGGCAGCCGTTCCTCCTCGTATGTCAGCTTCGGCGCCGATTATTGATTCCCCTCTGGCGCGACGCACCTTTGTACTTCGTCGTGCTAAGCGTGTAGTATTCCTAAGTGCAAAGAGGGAACAGTAGGGAGAGAGCAGGCTGAAAATTTCAACCAAGAGGAGCACAGCGCCAGCCCACTGTTTGGGTAGAAGGCAATATTTCTGCGTTTTCATATCTACTACTTCTACTACTACTGAATAATTATAAGAGAAGAACAACTCTAATAGAGGTCAGACTAAGACCTATAGATATTCCTCCGCCAGGAGGACCATGACCAGCTGGTGGGCGAAGGCCGCCGGCGCCAACCACACCGGCCAGTGGAGCGGAGGGGGGATAGTGAGGGGACACCCTCCCCTCTCCACTGCCCAACACACACACTCAGAGGCATTCAACTCAATACTCTGATCCTTTATCGCTACAGCTCCGACCCTTCGTGTCCCGGTTGCTTATGTACGTACGGAAACGTAGAATAATTATGAGGTTAACCTTTTGGGGACGCTCATATAGTGCACATGACATAGCATGTTGGTCGCGTCCTGACTACGGTCATAATTTTGTAATCAATATCAATTCACCCGCGCATCCTTTACTCTTGCGTTTAGTGACGTCGCATACGCAGCGGAATCAGCTACGCATATTGTATGCCAACATGTCACCGATCGAAGTGAAGACGTGCTTGAATTTCGACACGGAGGTCTACCGACATCCACCCAAAGCCCGACGTTTAATCAAGGCTACAAAGTAAGTCGTGTCTACACTAAAACTGCGGCTAGACACAACGTATGCGCCTATTGTGGGCTTTTTCAATGATGCACGGAATTAAGCGACACGGCTTTGTTTAGAAATAGGCGCGTTCGTAATGCTCGGCACAGCGGTGCCTCAAGACATCACAATCCTTTCCTCCTATTCGGCGCAAAGCCGGCCGCTTTGCGTCTGTCGCTCTTTGGGTGTGCTTTGAGGCACCGGCGTCCCTCTGTCTTGTGTGGCCGCCGAGGAAAACTGTATGCCGCGGTCTGCGTCGGTGCTGCGAGCGGCGCTCATCAATCGCCGCTGCTAGAGTGCCTCGATGCGCGCGCCCCCGCTTAGAGTGGTGTCAGCTTTTGAAAGGGCATGTGCCGCCTCCGCGGCCTTGGCGGCAGCGTGGCCGCCATTTTGAATCCCCCGCCCGGTCACTTGTGCGTCGCGCGCGTACTGTTTTAGGTCGGTGCTCGTTTCCCTCCAGTTTTTATTCGCTCGCTACCGTCACCGTTGCCGGGTGTTGCGTGCCGCGTGCACCAATCATTCCCAGAAACGCTGGGTGCTGTATCGTTTTAGAAGATACGAGGTTTCTTTGAACAGTAAAAATCAAACGTGACAAGCGGCATCCGAAGAACACATTATGCACTTGCAGCGTAAGTTTCCGGCCGGTATTTCGAATGCACATGCAAGGATAACTTACTGGCGGTGTTAACCTTGCGTAATAAATGGACGCACTGATATCAGCTACATGCTTAAAATGCTTTGGTTCACGTGTGCATGAATCCTGCATTTTTCTTCGCAAAAATTCTTTACTGCACTTGCTTGGTTCAGTATCTGCCTTTGATTTTTGCTTTCTGTAATCTTGTGATTTGAAATATATCATGGCCTATATTATGCGTGTTTGGTCTGCAGATAAGATCCTTCTTTTTTCCTAATAATAATTATTCGTGAGAATTTACGTCCCAAGAACCCCGATAGATTGAGAGGCGCCGTATTAGTGGAAGGCTCCCGAAATTTGACCATCTGTTGTTATTCAATGTACACCTAAATCTATGTGCGCAGGCCTCTGTCATTTCACCTCCATCGAAATGGGGCCGCTGTGGCCGGGATTCCATCCCGCAACCTTCGGGTCACCAGTCAAGCACCATAACTAAAACCACGGCGGGTTCTTGTTTTTTATATTCCTTTCCGTTTCAAGTACGCCTTCAGTGCTGGTCTGATGCCCATGTAGGTTGCAGTTAAATGTTTTTTATCCTTCCCTGTTTGGTTTCAAGGTTACATTTTCGTCCTGTCCTAAATATTTACGCAGTTCCTGCTTGTAATCATTTACGATCACTGTGAATCGACTAGTTGCAGTTGTGTTTTATTGTGCAATTTCCGTTTTATTTGTGTAATTGCTTCTGTCAGTGCAGCATTATTGCGCACAAATAAATGGCCTGTACACTGGGTATTAACGCGCGCGCGCGCACACACACACACACACACACACACACACACACACAACACCACACACACACACACACACACACACCACACACACACACACACCACACACACACACACACACACACACACACACACACACACACACACACACACACACACACACACACCACACCACAAACACACACACACACACACACACACCACACACCACACATTCAGTATTTTATTTCTTTGAGCAAGCATAATTTATTTATTAATAATGTAAGCCCTGAAGGCTCATACATGAATGCGCATACAAACAGTTCTCGCGAAGCGTCTATACAAAGAAGACGCATAAACACAAGAAGACGGGAAAGCATTGTGTACAGTAGACACGCTATGTCAGTAAAAAAAATACAAGAAACAAAGTCAAGTTGTACAATGAGCACGTCATGAAAACCAGTTAATGAAATAAAAACTCACAGGCTCCCTTATGCGTTCGCTTAAGACGACTCGAAAGCGAAAGCCATCTTCTTCTCAGTTTTTTGGGCACGAAGCGTGGTTTTGCATTGCCTCCAAGATCGGAGACACCTCACCTGGTTTTGCACTGCCTCCGTGATCTGCCCACTTTTGACCAAGCTACGATGTCATGTGATAACGGCATCATATGACGTCACGCCAAAATTTGTGAAGCCATGATAACGTCATATGGTGAAGTCATCACGTGACGATGATTTTTTGCATCCCTCGTCCGCAATGTCGTGGTACGCTGACGCCGTATACGTGGGACGCCGACGGTCAAATTTCGCGTTTGATGAGGCATTTAAGGCTTTCGCTTTAAAAAATACGTCCGCCACGGTGGTATAGTGGTGACGGAGCTCGGCTGCTGACCCGAAAGTCACGGTTCGATCCCGGCCGCGGCGGTCGCATTTAGGTGGAGGCAAAGTGCTAAAGGCCCGTGTACTGTGCGATGTCAGTGCAGGTTAAACACACCGTATGGTCAAAATTCATGGATCCCTCCACTACGGCGTGCCTCATAATCATATCATGGTTCTGGCAAGTAAAATTCCAGTAATAATATTAATAAAAGAGAAAAATAAACGACGCCGTGCATCTGCCACACAAAGTGTAAAACAGTTATTGGAAAACATTCAATATTATGTGCATGCAATTGGGCAGCGAGAGAACCTGCAGATACAAAAGAAGGAAACCGGACCCTGATTACTGCGCGCATGCAAAGTTTTACGGCAAACTACTCAACAACGTATTAACGTTTTGATTCAACGTTTTGATATCGAGTGCCGATACAGTAGCGGCTACATATTGTGAGCAAGAAATATCAGCAATAATAATGATAAAGAAGCTTGTTTCATTTTAACAGGATATTCGCAGCATCTGCCCTCGGCCCTTTATTTTGTGTACAATATGTATGATGCCATTTATAATGAACGAGGTAAATTGTTTGCAAACTTAGCAAAATGAGCCCACCTTAATTGCGCTTAGGTAGCTTCGCAACACAAATGTGTGTGTTCAGATACATATAATGCTGCGCTGACATGCATACAAATACTTCAAACGAATATTTGTGTATTTAAATGCAGAGCTTACGAGAAAATTAGGTAAGGCTTTTAGACTTTGCCGTTCCAGCGTAAGGAAGAGGATTCGTTTCACATAAGAGAGTCTACGTCTACCTCTAACGCATAATCCATGCCAGGCCGCCAGCTTACATGACTACATGCTCCCTCAATAAACATTTAGGCAACAACAGCAATAAAAGCTGCCCAGCTTCAAAAGAGAAAAGAAATAGGGAAAGCTCACTAGCGTGCACTATTTCCGGACGTATCCGCGCACCGCAAGCGCTTTGTGTAGCGCGTTTCGCATGCTGCCGAGATGCGGCGGATTCGCAATGGCGGCCGTCGTAGCAGACGACGCGCCTGTCCTCACCCTCAGCGGAGCGCGCGGGCATCAAGGCACCCTAGCCGCTGCACCGCTAACGCCTGCCGAGGAGGGCGAAGTCTCCGGAGTGTGCAAGAGGCGCTGCAGCCAGCATAAATCCTCTGGCGCCGCCCAGAGCATCAATCCTTAGTGCCAACCCTTTGGTCACGTGGTCCAACCTGCAGCCCAAACCAAAATCCCCACCACGGAAAGCCGAAGAAAGACGAGCAAGGCCAGGGACAAAGAAATACTTCCGCTGTAAAGTGTTCGCGGCAACTATTTCTTTTTCATCGATCGATTGTTCGCTCATGTTTTTTTTTTAACGTAGGTTTTATTTATTTTTTACAGCCACGGTTTTCCCGTAAGTTTGCGCACTCAACTCTCTTTTTCAGTCGAAACTCTAGCGCAAGGCTCAGTGAGTGGAGAAAAAATAGAAGTGTAAGCTGCGCTACGCAGTGATGAGATTGGCCAAGACGCCGGCGCCGAAGCTCAAACACTGAAGCATTGAGTTTTTGTCGAACGTCGAAAGTATATGTGTCGACCATTCGCGCAAAATAAAACGACGTGTCAAGTGTTCGTTTACCATAACTTATGTTTTTCTTTCTTTTTTCTGAGTGCTCTACACACTCAGAAAAAAAAAAGTAACTCATACTTGCCACGCATTACTCCTTTAAAGAGACATGTTCAATCTCTGCTTGGGTCTCACGACTTTCCACGAAAATATAATGATCTCATTAAAGAGTGAACGTGTCTAGTTAAAAATGGTCATGCTTGGCGAGTCAAGAATCCCCAAAATGTGTCAAATGACGTTTTTTTTTTCTTACAGTGTTGTTCAAGTAGCAACTGTTTGTTATATACAAATCGTGTTCTTGCAGCTAAACAGTTATCAGTGCACATATTAGAGCACATACTGTAAAAAAGTAGCGTTGACATTCTACTCCGTATACTGGAAACGTTGTGATAAGTCCTGACTTAAGTACTTATAAATGGTTGAACCCACTAGATCTGACCGACAAGAGGGAAGTGATATTGCAGTGGGGAATTCGCTGCAATTCGCAGCTCGTCGACCCTCCATGTCGACGAGCTGTACGCTTTTGGTGTCGCTTATGGTAACTTCATTAATTTTCGCTTCGGAGCGTTCGCACAACTACAAGGTTTCTACAAACAAGATTAGATCCAGGCTACGAAAATGAGTTGTCTTAATAGTGATAATCTGACCTCATTACCATCACTGGCGCCCTCTCGAGCCCGCTGTGATGGTTCGTTAAGATGCTTTACACGACCATGTATAGTAACGCTTCCGATGCTCGATAGAAGGGCCAGATATCCGGATGTGAATCTGGGGAACTTCGGATTTACTGTCGGACAATTGACTCATAAATGCATACCGTGCAGGCCGTGATTGGCATGACACAGAAAAACAAAGAGCGTAAAAAAAAACAGATAAGAGGTCGTACTGAATCAACTACGAAGCAGGGGCGTAGCCAAGGGGGGGTTGGGGGGTTCAACCCCCCCCCCCCCTGAAATTTTTCAGTTTTGCTTGCGTATATAGGCATGCACACATACAAACGCACGCACGAACATACATAAAGTATGGTTGAACCCCCCCCCCCCCCCGAAAAAAATTTCTGGCTACGCCCCTGCTACGAGACTGAAACAATGTCCAATGTATGTGAATGTGGCGAGGCCGGAGAACAAGTGACTCATCCAGTCAAACGACGGAATGCAGCCGTTGACGAGGACACCAAACAAACGTCAGATCGCGACCTTCACTGTTTCATCGGATCTTGGCAGTTGTTTCATACCTGGCTGCTCGCACTGACGCACCTGCATCGCAAATTCTCGCTGGTTACATTTAGCGCTCCGCGTTTGGAGGCACTGACGAAGGGCTTCAGAAACATTCCGTTAGTGTCTGTGGGGATTCCCACAGCCGTTCACGCTTCTCCAGCATGCAAATTACTATGTTTACTCGGCCTATGGTTTAGTCAGCACGCAATACGGGCGGTTGAATAAACGTTTATTTATTTATTTATTTATTTATTTATTTATTATTTATTTATTTATTTATTTATTTATTTATTTATTTATTTATTATTTATTTATTTATTTATTCATCCTCACTTGTTGTTTAAGTCGCTAACTCTTCTTCCTGACGGGCTTAGCAAACCGGAGACTATAGCATCTGCTTGAGCTGCCTGCATTTCCTCCGCGTCTTTCGTATTTCAATGATGTGTTCAGTCGTGAAGCATGGCGCGCGTACTTGCGCCATTGTCCTAAACTGTCCAGAATAAATAAGGCTTTCTTATCATACGTTTCTGTCGTTCATCGTAGAAATATGCGTCATCTCTAACGCTGGTCATTTTTGGCTAAATGAACCTTGTTATAACTGGTACATAGATAAAACAAATCCATTTCTATGGTCTACTGTTGTCTAAAGTAATTCAAGGCAGGTTAGTGGAAGAAAGTGGGCATAAAACCACTGACGGAAACCGTAATTTCAAAAGCCTACGTCTCGCCCAAGTATGTATTAAGCCAGCAGACAAGGAAACCATGTAAAGAATTGGGAAAATTATTTATTTTTTCGGTCTTTCACACTTCCCTTCCCCTTCCCAAGTACAGGGTAGCCAACCAGAGATTTCCTCTGATTAACCTCCCTGTCTTTCCTCAACATTTTCTCTCTCTCTTTCTATCTCGAAGGAATTGCGGAAATGATAAAGTTAAGGGCAACGAAATACTGCAGTGTACTGCCTACGATTACGTACAATACAAAATGGAGGCAAGACGACCACATAACTAATTAAAAACGAAAACCTTTATTCTTCTAGACTGACGCCTCAAATGGGCATCTGCAACTCCTGTCGTCGTGGCGTCATCTCCTGCTTACTATGACCCTTTTCGCAATCTCCTATTTTTGGTATTTCGGAAGTGTACACACGAAGCTCTTTCTTTGTCAACAGAGGCGCGCCCTCACTAAAGTAAACGAAGCTTCTTATAATGGTAGATCGTAATAGAGCACTGCACGGGCCGAAAACTTCATGCTCCGGCTCGCCCGAGCCCGGCCCGGTGTTCTTAAATGTGGCCCGTACCCGGCCCGGGCCCGAAATGTTTGGGCCCGGCCCGTCCCGGCCCGTTTCAGCTAGTTGTGCCTTGAGCATAAAGGAGGCACTGTCCAACCTTCGGTTATTGTGAGATACCTGCCGCACACAAGATATTTCTAGAGATTAATTGTTTTAGGAACTTCTTTCAGGTCACCGACTTTCATTGGTACTGTGTATACTTTCGGTTAATTACGCCCGTAACAGTCTTGCGAAATAATTGCAGAGCAATATAAAATATAATTAGAGTCATAGCTGGCTGTTTCATGTGCGCACGCAGTGCTAACCACACAATCTTATTTTTGCATTTCAAAGAACGACTACAAAATAATATATTACCTCTATAAAGTGGGAAAAAAAAAAAAAACATGGTAGACATTCTTAGTTTGAGCCTACATCAATTGCATACGAGCTAGGGCTGTTGAGTAAAGTAGCAAGTCTCCTGCAAACTTCATCTATTGCACAATGGAATGAAAAAAAAAAAAACGGAGTGCCCTGACTGCCAGAAGATGGCTTGGTTATCGGAATATGCCTGGGGCTTACCCTGAAAGCAAATTTTGAAGCGATTTTTCAAATAGAAGGGCTTTCATTCGTGCATAGACAGTGCCTAAGCGAAACGAGGTCCCCGCCATCTTTTACGTGAAAATTTGTTTTCATTCCGAGGTTATTTAAAACAAAACACTCGTGTAAGACGTGTGTACAGTAACGGTGTGTTGAATAAAGGGCGGTTTAAATAAAACTGATCAGTCTGTGTGTGTTTGTGTGTGTGTGTTGGTTATTCCCAGAATCCCGGATCGCTTCTCTAGCCTCATCACTCCAGTTGTGAGCCACACTCGGGGAAACGAGTGTCGCTATGGTCTCGCGCCTTACCACTAGTAATGGGAAAATCAATAACGGTGTTCGCCCTGTCATAAGAGTCGCTCCGCATCTTGCACTTAAACTGCACGAAAAACAGCTCCTGAGATATTAATGGCTCACAAGTCACGTTGACCAGTCCACGGAGTCAGGCCGGCGGAAACAGGCGCCGCGGGCCTGCGAGCGTAGCTGCATATTTGAAAACATCGAAATGTTTCCCTACATACAAACGCGCACATTTTATATACACTAATCTAGGCAGTTTACCGTTGCTTTCCTTACCCGGTACTTATATTAGGCGTTTCTTGAAATTACGTGCAGCATACAAATTGGAGCGAAATTGTAGATGTCTTGTACTGTGCAATTTCTGTGCACGCCAATGCACTCCAGGTGGTTTTAAATTACCCGGAGCCCTCAACGACGGCGTCTCACATAGCCTGGGTCGCTTCGGGAAGTTAAACCCCACAAAACAAGAAAAACATAGCCAAACAACGTACACACGCAATTATGCAGATACGTACGAGACCCGGGCCTAATGCGGGCCTCGCTCAGACCCGAGCCCGACCCGAGCCCGAAGATCACGGGCCCGAGCCCGGCCCGGGCCCGATTCAACAATCCGTTACCCGGCCCGGCCCGGCCCGGGCCCGTGCAGTGCTCTAGATCGTAACACTAGATTCCAGGAACCGTCCGACGTCGAGGCTTTAGTGTCGGTGCCCAGTTCTCGGTAGTCCCAACACGGCGAAAGCTCTACAAATGTTCTGCGTTTATACGCGAAGCCCTTTATAGGCGAAACTTGGAGAGGACCAATACACAATAAAACTTCCAGGTTCCGGAATGTGAGCTGTTGCCTATCAGTGGGCTGAATTAGCAGCGGTGGTGTTTCGAAATGATCGCCACTCCTCTTCCGAGTACGATGGGGACATACAAACGGCAAGTCAACGCTGTCGCAACCCCCGCTGGGGAGCGCTGTCGTAAGTACGTGCGTGGCATCGCTACAATCTGAGTCTAAGAAACCTGTTTGTTGACGACGTCAGTTCGAAAGATGCCTCGTCAAACGCGAAAATTGACCGTCGGCTTCGACGCGTCAACAAGAGTGACGCAGAAAATCATCATCACGTGATGATGTCACCATATAACGTGGTCATGACGTCACATATTACCAAAATTTGTGGCGTAATCATTACGACACTATTGCCTCATCGTGACGTTACACAATGACGTCATCACATGACTTATTCATATGACGTCGTCGCTTAGTCAAAGGTGGGCCGATCACGGAGGCAGTGCAGAACTACATCGGCTGCAGAAACCTTTCGGAGGTGGGCAGGGGAGGATCAATACGGCGTCCGAGAAGAACACGAAGGAGGAAGATGACTTTCGCCTTCGAGTCGTTTTAGGCGAATGCGTAAGGGTCCCTGTGAGTTTTCTTCTTAAGCCGCGCTAACATTAAGTTTGCTAAAATGCTCTAAGGTGATCTTGGCGCTGGTGTCTCTCGGGAGATATAAGTATGCTTGGTTGTAATTAACGTTTTATATATATATATATATATATATATAATATATATATATATATATAATATATAATATATATATATATATATATATATATATATATATATATATATATTTATATATATACAATCGTTCCGTTGTATTGGCCATATAGATGAAAGGGCCGGGGTTGGGTTTTAAATATTACGCGTACTTACAAATCATAAGCCAAGTCACTCAATCGTACATATACAAAAGTCACGCTATCGAAGGAATGTTTTCCCTGTATGACAGGGTAAAGTGAAGGGTGCAGTAGCTTCATGGACCTGAGTGTCGCTGGCAGCTTATTCAGGACTTTGTGTCTCTTAAAGGTGCGGCGCATTGGGCTATAGTCCGAATGGCATGATTGCTGCCGAGAGCTGTAGCCCTAAGATAAAGGCGACGGTCAAAGTGTCTTTGTCATTTTGCTGGCTCAATCAGCAAAGGAACGACGATTAGCGCGTGGATTTACGGGAACATTGTCCGTATGGATTCAAACAGGTCTTTGTAAAGTTGTAGCTGAACACGTCAACGAGGTACGATTGCGTTACACATGCAACACGTCACATTGATTGCTCATATGAGATGCGATGTTATCACGTCGCCATGTCTATGAAACTAATTACGTGAGGGTTTACGTGACAAAACCGTCCACTATGTGTGCACACCGTAGTGGGCGACTCCGGATTAATTCGTCCACTTGGGGTTCTTTAACGTGCACCTAATTCTAAGCACACGGGTCTTCTTTGTATTTCGCCCCCTCGAAATGCGGCCGCCGGGACTGTCCATAAATATCTGTGCTACGATTACTTGAAAGTAAAGAAAAAAACGAGGGAAAAAAACGCAGTAAATAACTTAAAAGCAACTTCTGAGGCACGGTAACACTGATTCACAATATGTATGCATCGCTCCCGCGGTTGTAGGTTGGCGATCCCAGCCCTATGGTTTCTCCATATATTTGGCTACTGTCCCCGAAAGTTCGAAGGGGTTGTTATATGTATATCGTTGCCCCAAGACGCCGAGCATGGCTGCCGTCTAGCGAACTCGTTCTTTCTGGAGAGTTCGCGAGACCGGCAGTCTTGCGGAGACCTCGCTCGTTGTGAGATATAAGGGCTGCACGTCAGCGCGCAGTGAGGGGAGGGCCTCAGGGCGTCGGTCCATGGAAGCGGCTGCGACCATCGGACACCCATGGTCGGCTATGCAGAAACGCAACCAGCGACTCGTGAAGGAAAAGCTCCGGCTGCGCACATGCTGCTTGCATCGGGTCTCCGCGAGAGTTTTTCACCGCCGCACGCCATCCTCCGACGAAGGCCATGCGGACCCCTCCTTTTCTTCGACATTGCGAACAACGCGACCGCTGACCATCTGCCGGCGCACACGTCCGTCCAGGAAGGCCGCCGCTGCAGGTAATACGTATACGGCAGCAGGCACCCCCTCCCTCTCTTTCCCTGCCACCGGTTGCTTTGCGAGTTCCGCGCGCAAACTGCGGTTTCCCCTTCTGCCGCCCCGAATCCAGCAGCCCCTGCGTTCGCATTTTCTTCTTTCCAGTGACTCGCCAGCTGGCATTGTGTACACGACAGACGATCAGCGCGGCCGGCTTCTCCTGTTGGAAGCCAATAGAGCACAGCCGGAATGCGGGGCGCCTGCTTGCCGTCAAAGGTGCGGAACAACTTCCGAGGCAGCGAAAGTGGTCGCGGCAGGCCAATTGAGTTGGCCTGACGTGTTTGTGCGAGGCGCCCGCCTCGTCGCGAAGGGGCGTTGCCACTTCGGGCGTCGCTGGAGAACGCGTCCCGCTGTACCACCGGCGGCAGGTGTCGCTCTGTAATAAGAGCAAGATGACCATATATAGGAGGCGCTGACTTTGGACTTTGCGGTAACCCTGCGGATTATAAAGAAGCGTGGCATGTGACCGCCGCTGTATACCCTCCGCGCTGAAGCGGAAACGTGCGTGGTGTAACAACCGGCTTATTTATGAGTTCCATTGTGAGGACAGTACGTTCGAGCTTTCTTCGCTTCGCCTCTCCGAGGCTACCGTCGCCAATAAAGTTGGAAACGGGATACGAAGCACAAGCTCACGAAAAGTACTTTTGTTACCTGCTGTGAAGCAACCAAGGAGCCTAGGCGCAGTAGTAGCAGTATTTTCTTCCTCTTCTTATTCACATGAATTGAGTGCACTGTAATGTATGCATAGATGGATAGTGCACAGAGCGACTGTCACCTAAGACATGTCGTCTTTCTTCTTTCTTTCTTTCTTTCTTTCTTTCTTTTTCTTTCTTTTTCTTTCTTTCTTTCTTTCTTTCTTTCTTTCTTTCTTTCTTTCTTTCTTTCTTCTTTCTTTCTTTATTTATTTATTATTTATTATTTATTTATTTTATTTATTTATTTATTTATTTAAGGGGCATGCTTAGCTGGACGTCTCCACATCAGCTACGATATGCATTCTCCTGTTCCTAGAACGTCCTTCATACATTGCGAGCACTGTAGGCGACTTTACCACTGGCTGCGAACGTGAATGACCCACATGCAGCTAAGTACTCTCTTATCTGCAGCAAGTCCGCTACCGTGCGTCACGTTGGGAAAACGGGATAATCGAATTACGAGCACTATTTCCCGGTGCACTTCGCAACGGAAGCCCGACAGACTTCGTTCGGCTTCTTCTGACGACAGTTTGCCATTAGCACCCTGCCGTTTCGCCGTACACGACACACACACTGCTGCTGATGCGGGCGCAACCCGCTTTTTTGTGTTTGTTATATTTTATTCGTGCTTTATTGCCACGCTTATTGCGCGAGCTCTTTATTGGAGTTGCTCAGCTTTCTCGTAAGGAAGGTAACCATAAACCCGACACGTACGCATAGACAGCTGGGCTAGTTGGTTTTGGTTATAGCCATGTAACGTGATACTGGCAAACAGGACACGTACGAGTAGAGAGACACTCTCTACTCGCTCGTGTTCTGCTCGCAAATATTGCCACGCCCACTTCTGTCTTGTTTTGATGTATTCGGGTTGACCGGCAGGGACGGTTATCAACGCTCGACGCTGTCCGCGAAGCAGTGTTCGAGAAGCTCGCGATGTAGTAGATCGTTTTTTAAGATTGCGCTCCGCAACGCGAATGTTCCAGCTTTGTCTAGAGATAACGCCGCCACCAGCGATATTGCTGGAATGTTCGATAGCGCCTGTATAAAGCCGACGCGCTCGACCGCTTGTCAGTTGATCGACGGTCGACGCTCTGCTCGCCGCTATCAGGGTATTGCTGTAGTTTGACTTTCAGTTCCGGCCACAAGTTCGGCCAAATAAAGAGTTTCATCTCGGACGTGCTGACTTTCGTCTCGACGTCACGACCACGTGACAATATCAGTCACACAGCTATAACCCTCTACACATTGACATAAGACCTTGGGAAATGTGATGCTGTTGCATCATGCGGTTGGCTCCGCTGAAACGTTGCCGTTCTAAACCTCGTATTCCTGCACAGTCGTCGAACGAGCAACAAAAGTCGCCGTTCTATCGGTGTGCACCCTCGAAAGCCATGTCCCGTATCCTAATAAAGTTAGACGCTGCTATCCATACAACATAAAATGTGACCTTGTGTGTTACGTCGAGTCGCAAGATCGTTTCTCGCCTTGATCTCTGAGCCATTATGGGAAAATCATTTTAGATTCTCCCTGAGAAGGCAACAGCCGTATCGTCTTCGTACAAGTGTAGCCTCGCAAGCAAACCTGATCACGTTTACGCCGAATGCCAGTCACGTATTTCTCAGCTACGTTTATGGACCCTAATTTGCGACTTCGTTTGCCATACAGACTCTCCCGTCGCGAAACAACTTTGATGCGTCTGATAGAACGGTAGCTTGGGCTAGTTCGTGATTTGGCATCGACATATTTGCACGGCGCGTATACTGAACGGGGACAGATGAGAGGACACAACACAGGCGCTGTGGTTGCGTCCTCTCATCGGCGAGACCGCTTGCCGAAACGTCGACTCCAGCGACAACCCGTGTTCAAGAATGCGGTTGGGTATGGCATATACGAATGCTTTCCTCATAGGAAGGAGGAGGAGGAAATAATATTGATTTCACGAATGGAAAATTACGCAACCTGGCTTCTGTCTTCTGCCTATACGCCAGGAGAAGGAGTCCTCGAAGAAGCAGCGAATACAGAACTACTCGGGAAACAGAATTTTAGCGACAGTTTAAAGTGGGAAAATAACGCGTATGAAATTACAAAACGTTAGAATCACTTGCTTGTGTTGCCCTGCTACAGACGCCAGTTTACGGCTTATCGCACAATCACGGCTATCATGAACAGTATATGCATGCTCCAAGACAGTCCAGGCGCGTGTTAGCTGTACCACATGCCAGATCACGTACTCGTTGATCGGTTTAGAGATCGCGTGACTACGCTACTTCGAGTTCGCGTGGCAAAGCAGAATCCTTGGCGTCGCTTCAGGCTTGGCGGGGGCTAACGATGTACTTGATTTCCATGCTTATACATAGCTCACCATCTCACACGAGTGCACGAGGTTAGGCCTATTGCGATGGTATCGGTACCGCGGTATACAGTGTTGGAGGTAACGCGTTACTTTTTTCGGTAATTTAGTAACGCACTCGTTACCATTTCGGAACTGTAACGGTAACGTACTTACGTTAACATTTTTCGGTAACGTGGGGTGTCACGTTACTGGTTACTCTTTATTCCAATTATCCCGGGAGTTCTACACAAGAATTCTTCGTCTCGTAGGCTCCACCTTCCCAGAGCTATCCTTTTGTCACAGCGGCTGGCTGCTATTGGCCTGGCAGGCGTTGATTTGGGAGTACTATCTGTCTAATGCGTCCATCGAACGCCTATTTACCGTAGGTGCGGATGTATTCACTAAGAGGCGAGGCAAGCTGTCCGACAGCTTTGAAATAGAGCTGTTGCTTAAGTTCTACAAGTTTGTAGTTGTCAGAAAGTCGTTCATGTAATACGCCAGCGCTGTTTATCAGTTTGTTTTCAAAATAAAACTTTCCTTCTATCTACCTGTGACTGCGGGTATACGTTTCCGGTTGTTGAATCCTTGAGTGAGAGAAGCTGACCTTGAACGCCTTCACATAAGCACTCGCAGTTTTTGTGGATTTATACAGGTCAAATGGCAAAAGTGATTTATGTTGCAAATATTTGTCCGGATAACAGAGAGCTGAGCTAGTTGGTAAGTATTCATTCAAAAAAGAATGAATCCGTGTTTGCACGCCCTGTCTTTTTAGAATGAATACTTACCAACTAGCTCAGCTCTCTGTTATTCTAAGCTTCATTTCTAGTACTCTGAGCCCTTTCCGTGTTCTCCTACTTATCTGAACAAGCCGCTCTTTGGCTTCTTTAATTGCTATTTGCTTGGTCCGTGCTAGAACTTTTTCGTGGTTTTCTAAGCGGCGTTTGTGGTGTCCTGACTTCTTTCTTGTGTCCGTGTTTGCACGCCCTGTCTTTTTAGAATGAATATTTGTCCGGAACTATGCATTTAAGCATTATTTACTGGTACAAATCAGCGCATATATTTTGTTAGTAGATGTGCGCTCTCATAATTACTGTAAATTTGTTGAGACATCAGTAATGTTTTCTTTTCGGAGAGCATTGATGATGAAATCTCAATTTTTTAATGTCGCTTTAAGAAATGACCTTATCATGTGCCAAAAAGTTATAAGCGACAGCATGCAACTCTAAAGTTAACTTTAGGCCACTCTAATATTGCTAAAGTCCGGCACGCTTGTGCAAAGTATCTCGTTACAACTTATATAGGTATTTCAGCTAAAATCGTTGTCGCTTTAATGTCGCTTTAAGAAATGACCTTATCATGTGCCAAAAAGTTATAAGCGACAGCATGCAACTCTAAAGTTAACGTTAGGCCACTCTAATATTGCTAAAGTCCGGCACGCTTGTGCAAAGTATCTCGTTACAACTTATATAGGTATTTCAGCTAAAATCGTTGTTTGCGCTAGAAGTTTTATGTGAAATATAATAATGAGCCTTATTAAACTGCGATTTTGGGTTCTTGCAGCGAAGGCGCACAGATTAAAATTTCTCAAAATGGAGTAATGGCAGAAGTAACGTGCGTTGTTTTGTTTCGGTAACGGTAACGAGTTACCTTTCCTTGTAGGTAACGTAGGGTGGTACTAACCACTATACAATCCGGCTATCCCGAGGACAACGTAGGGTGGTAATCCGTTTTTTTTTTAGCGCAACGAGTAACGTATTTAGTTACTTTTTTGTCGTAACGCCTATAACATGCCGATATATGAGTCATTTCTTTTGTTTTCTTTATTATTTTGTGTGGGGGGGGGGGGGGGGAGGGAGGTTCTTGTCCATTTTCTGCCATCTGTACATAGCTTTTTTTTCCTTAGCTCTTCGCTCTATAATGCTATTACTAATTGATTTGTCCGCATTCTGCTTAAACTTGTGAATGACTTGTTACTGTAGTGCGTGTAGAGAAAAAGATAACAACAAGAACTGCAACGCACTACACTAGCGGCTGTTTTCCAATAACGGTGGCGCGTGTTCAAGGTAGATGACCTTCGTCATTAGCGTGAGTGCCCAAGTCAGGAAAGTCTCTCGTGCACCATTCGTATTCATTTGCTCGTTCCTTCCTAAAAGCATCTCTCTCTCTAACTGCATGTCTCATGGCAAACTTACATCAAACGCAGTTGAGTACATTGTCAGCTTCCCAAGGGTCATTCGCTGTGCAAACCTCCGCTCACCCAGGTTCAAAGTACGGGTCGCCTAACAGCGTACTAGCAAACGAAGTTGGTATTGACACCGGCCCATCAGCTTTAGCTTTGTTTGTCGTCCGGCACGGAAAATAAAGGGCTCTCGAGAGGCCATCCCACTGCTATGCCCGAAACAAGTGGTTTCCAGGCCTCTAGCCCTTTCGGCTCTGTTGTTCGAAAATGACATGCCATAAAGACCGCCGCACTCGTGCTTCCGCCCTTGGGCTTATTTGCGCAATTTCCCTTGGAGGAGCCCCGGCGAGCGAGAACGGAGAGCGGGAAGCGGAAAGAAAGCGCGCTGAATACTAGATGCATCCCTCGTGTGACCCATCTGCGTTTCTGCGTTTGTAATTTCATCTGTTTGCATAGGTCAGACCGCGAGACGAACCGTGCGCGTTTACAGCCCTGGGATCGACCGTATTTACACAGAAGCACCGTTTCTTGCGGCTTTAGAGTGCAGCAGCGCGGGCAGCCATTACAGTCATTCATATGACGGATACATTGAGACAAGGAAATCGACAACCACCCGACTGTACCATGAAGCCACAAGGAAATGCATACGAATTTCTCAGAGCAAAAGCTGCTTAGTAGCCGAAAAATTCGTCCTGGTCCGGGGATCCAACACGGAACCAACGCCTTTCCGAGACGGTCGTCTGCCAACTGAGCTAACTAGGAAGCCACAAGGAAATCCGTAAGGATTTTCCTGCGGCTTCGTGCTACAGTTGGCTGGTTGTCAAGTTTCCTTTCTTAACCCTTCCGCCACCTTGCGGGGTTCCGCCGAACCGATTTGCAGTGGACGGATACTTTGGCTTTTTATCAGCAGAAGTGCTCCTCGTGGCAAAACAAAAGCAAGGAAGTAGGACTTAGCACGACCAAGAAATTATTATTTTTTCAACACATAATGTATCCGCTTGGGGATATCAAATCATTCGGGATAACCGTTAACTATTTCTTTAGCTAATACGGCCCCACTACCTTGAGTTACTCACTTCGGTAACATTTTGTCGCTGTGCAGTTGAAGCAGAAATTTCTCAAGGCATTTTCATTTAATTGTTACATCTCCAATCGATTAAAATTTTCAACTTCGTGCTTTCATAAAAACTCGAACAATTCTTGCACGTCCAGTTTGCACTGGGAGACATTGGAGGACACGTGAGTCAATTCATGTGCACTATATTCATGACGGGTAAACATATGTCTCACAAACAGGGCATTGACGAGTATTAAAAATAAGGAGGCATCGTACATAACCTTTCAATAAAGGCCTCGCATGATATATCTGAGCACTGCGAATTGGGTTTCGCACGCAAAAGCAAGAAAGAAGTAGGTGCAACTATGTTGCGTAGACAAAGCTACAGATGGCGAGGCGAAAATACCCAAAAGAGAGAGAAGCGTGTACATATTAATTATAGACAGAAACATACCAAAGCGCATGAAACGTAATCAATAATAATTCTTGGGGTTTACGTCCCAAAACCACGATATGATATGAGGCACGCCGTAGTGGATAGCTCCGGAAATTTCGACCACCCGGGTTTCTTTAACGTGCACCTAAATCTAAGCACACGGGCTTCAAGCAGTTCGCATCCATCGAAATGCGGCCGCCGTGGCCGGGATCTGATCCCGCGCCCTTCGGGTTGGCAGACAAGCACCGTAACCTCTATAGACCACCGCGGTGGGTAAACGTAATCAAAACATAACGAAATTCGTTGTCTAGCCAGTTGGTTCATGGTCCTAAATACAGGGTAGCGCCAATTTGATACAGGACAAATAAAGAACACTGTCTTCGTTCTTTGTCCTGTATCGAATTCGCGCTATCCAGTATTTAAGAGTAATCAAAGCAGCTTGCATGGTTTCCAACCTCTCCGAAAGGACCTCGCGTGGCCGTGTACTTACTAAGTGTTTCTGTTTTCTTCCGGTAAGAACGTACCAAAATACGACCTTGCGGACGTGTTTTGGAAGAAGTCATTTAATTCTTCAATTCCTTTCGTCCTTCGTCATCGGCTCAACGGCCTGGCGCAATAGGCAGTGCATCGAAATATACTGAAAGAAGAAAAGAACGCGAACAAAATGGATTGTCGCAGAATATGGCTCAATATTATACGGCGATTGTTATATTGGCCATTTGTTACGATGACCACGAGGTGGTATACGTTCACGACTACGTGTCGACAGTAGTTCGTTGCCTTGTGCTAACGTATCGGTCAGAGCACAAAGAAAGGGCGTGGATGGCCGAGGGTGTGGTTGAAGCCACGTGCGTCACGAACGTGACTATGTTCGAGATCCATCTTTTTATTTTTAGAACGTCGAGCATTTCTTCTTTGTGTGAAATACCCGTGCGTCCAATCGAACATCCCGTCGTTCGTATATCGTGCGCCCAGTTTGCGTCCTTCGTGCGGCCTTCTCTTCCCCAGTCCTCACGTCGTTACGGGACATAGAAATGAGCGACGAGGTTGGTCTTAGTGTGAGCGTTCCCAGGGAGAAAAATAGTTGAAAGACGTCACGAAAGAAGAAACAGAAAAAAGGAAAAAAAAAGAGCTGGGACATTGAACTACTTTCACGAATAAATAACATCTTTTTGCCCTTTTACGAGGACACGTGCACTGCCATGTTCGGCGTACAGATTGGGCACTTGCAACGAAGCGTATACTAAGCGCATCGTAAACGAACACGATTATATGGACATTTTGTACAGCCCGTGAGAATGGCCGCTTCATTTAGCTTCCCTAGCTGTGAAAGGCTTCCCCTCCACAACTTATTTGTATGCACAGACTTTTCGGTAGCTTTCGCGACATCTGATGTTCCTTTCTTGGTTGAATACTGAGTCTTTTATCGATATGTCACGGTATCCGCAGGCATATCGGTAAAGCGTGGCTTTAGAAAACTGGGATGTGATTTCAAAGATAGTTTCGCAGATTTTTAGTTTACAACTTCTCCTACCTACATGGATAAAAACAATGGTCTGCAGTATGTGTAAATCATTAAAAAATGAAATAGTGTGGTAAGCATTAGAATACTTGTTCTGATTGACAAATTACCTTCTTGACTTCTGAAAAGCCATTCCTCGAAGGTGATATGTGACTCCCAGTATCTCGATTTCTGTTGCCGCGTTGCAAGATCTGCAGAAAAACGTTCTTATGCATTTCGCTTTTTTTTTAAATGCCGCGGCGGCTAAAATCGTATTGAAATCGGCAGTTAAAGTTAGAGTCCATTAACCATCGAAAACGAGGGGACTGTGTGCTATTGCGAAAGTGGGATGCTCACCTTGTTGATGATGCAGGAAGACGTGTGGCCACATCGATGCCTCTCATGTTCCGGCGCTGCATCTCTAAATGCATTCCTGATCAAGCTCACAACCTTTAGCTCAACTGCCGACATAGTGAGAGTTGCAGAGCAAGTGCGAACAAGATTGCGTAGTTGAAGATGACGCATTCGCCTGAGATTAAATTCTTAAGCAGGGGCGAAGCACGCGCTTATTGGAGAGCAGAACAGACTGCATGGAAAAGGCGTCGTCGCAGCTTTTGTGATAGAAAGTAGCGAGGGCGTTAAGAGTATTGCTGCAAGGCGGTGTCGCACGTTTACAAATGACCAGATAAATAAAGAAAGAGAGAGAACGAGGAAACGGTTCGCCATTAAGAGGCATTGTTACAGAGGACAGTCAATAAAAATTCAACGTACCATTTTGTCAAAGTTTTCTTGGAATTTCAAGTAAGGCGCTGCTGCGTTGCTTATGCCAATGTTTCGTTCATGCTTGCTTGGAAAACAGGCGCCACAGTCCTGAAGAAAGGAACGCGATATGTTGTCTGCGTGTGTGCTCACACGTTGTGTTATTATTAGCCGCACCAATAACGCCACTTGCTGGAATTTCACTCACTTTAGAAAGCTCCAACGGACTATAAACGCTGCAACAACCGCATGGGAGGTTCCATTCAATGTCTTCGCTGCTGTATTTGCGCCATTCTTGCAATCGTGCTTGTTGTAGCGGGCTGTGTGCGTCCGGGAAAACTTTGGTAATTAGCAGTCCGAGATGTCTGCATACCGGAGTCGTCGAAATAAAGGAGTTTATTAGTGAGCTGGCCGCATACATCGGGGAGGATGACGTTCTTGCTTAGTATAAGATTTCTTTTTTAGTGCAGAAACTTCTGATAAAGAGGCGAAGAGATTGGGACACACACGAGCGCTAACTTCCATCTGAATTTTCACTGTATTCCAACTGGGTGGTGCAGGCGCGCGGTTGCCATTAAAATGTGTGTCCGAACAATAAAAAGATCACTTGGAACTTTAGCGCTTGTGTGTGTCGCATTGTACTCGTCCCTTGTTTCAGAAGCTTTTACGCTAATGAAGAAATCACGTTAAAAAGACTGAGCGTGCAAACACGGACGCAAGAGAGAAGTCGACAGTATATACGCAAACGCCGACTAACAACATGAATACCTACCATCTAGCTCAGCTCTCTGTTATTCTAAGTTTCATTTCTAATACTTTGAGCCCTTTTTCGTGTTCCCTTACTTACCTGAACAATCCTGCTTCTTTAGCTTCTGTACTTTTTAACATGAATACCTACCAACTATAGCTCAGCTCTCTGTTATTCTAAAAAGAAATCATGGATTACCAACTGGACAGAACATGCACATTGCTTAGTGTGTATGCCCCGAGGCCCCCTCCTCACTCCCTCGTATCTGGAGCGTGTCTTGCTGCGCAATCGATCGAGACAGCGGCAAGAGCCCGGCCGTGATCCAAAAGCTGACACATATAAAAGCTGCGAACGAGCGTGAGAAGCGCGTGGCTCGAATGCGGCGTATAGGAATTCCGGAGGAACGCCAGTTGGCTTATGCAGTCGCAAAGCATCTCCACGCCCCACTTGGTATATACGTGACACCGGGAGATGCAGTTGTCGTGTACTGCTACTTACGATCGAACGTGCGGCGGTTCTCTTTCGTTCGTGAAGACGACGAAAAAAGGATCGTGGTGTTGCGGTTTAAGGCCCCGCACACGCATAAAAGCTCTGCCGGACCCAGGCATCCGCTCGAGCTCAGATCACGGGCCTTCTTTTAGCACGATAACATGCCTCGACTGCGCCGGCAAAACGCCTGAGCGCATAATTAAAAAAAATGATAAAAAAGGTGCCGCAGACACGCTTCGTTCGAGTATGTAAGTGTGGAGCAATCTTAAAACATTCCAATCTTCTCGGCAACTAGTTCAGAGACTTACCTCTAACACCATGTACCACCCTCTTTGGTTATTAGTATTATTTTATTTTGTTTTTGCTCCATTTATGGAGCTCTGCCGGACCCAGGCATCCGCTCGAGCTCAGTGAACGGGCCGTCTTTTAGCACGAAAAATGCTTCGCCTGCATCGGGAAAAACGCTCTTGTGTTTGGTTTGTATCACCACTTTGGTTTGTTTCATTTGGCAGGCTTTGTTCTTTCACACTCGCTTGAAGCCTTCACTCCGGGCGCTTCGCCTTGAGGCCGTCAAAATTCCTACACAAAACGATAACCTCCTCCTAATTTCGAAGCGACAGAGGCCCAGCAATACGCACTTACACTCGCTGTGCCTGATTCTCTCTTCAACTTTTCTTTCTCGCTACGTCTCGCTGCACAGTAATGATACTGTACCCGGGCGGTCTGCTGTATATGCCGTGCAGTATACCGAGAGCAATGTGGGTCGTTTCTTTTTATGGCGTACGTGCTACGTGCTTCCGAGCACAGAACGTTCGAAGCATGCCCGCTGTCCTCATGGCGACCAATTTCTCGGAGTGCCAGCATTTTAGCACGTTCCGCTCTTCGAATGTTGAGTGCATGAGCCTTCCATCAGAATAATAACAGTAATTGTTGGGGTTTAACCTGCCTAAACAACGATATGATTATTAGGGACGCCGTAGTGAAGGGCTTCGGAAATTTCGACCACCTGGGGTTCTTTAACGTGCGCCTAAATTTAAGTTCACGGGCCTCAAGCATTTTTGCCTCCGTCGAAATGCCGTTGCCGCGGCCAGGATTCGATACCGCGACCTTCGGTTCAGCAGTCGAGCAGCATAACCACGAGACAACCATGGCGGGTAGCCTTCCAGTAGAGCGTTCGAGGGCCTCACCGAACGTTTGCTCTAGCGAAGTGTGTCAGACATCTTCGCTCCTAAGTGTGCACCGTGAGGCTTCCAATAATGGCGTCTGTCGTGGCGATTTAACTAAGAGTTGAGGGCTTTTCTTCTCGTCCACTAGCTATTCTTGTTGTTTATTTTTATCATTTGTGACTCCGTCAACTCATACCACTCGCAGCCGTTCAGTGAAGCAGAATTCTGTTGAGTTCTGTGCTACATGCCTGCGGCTGACTGATCGATCGCCTCGAGCCCGCAGGGACAGCGGACGTACCACTTAGGTTTCACCCAGTTCCTATTTTTTTATTTGTTTTCGGTGTTCTATCCTGCTGCTTTGGGATGATAAATTGCCTACATTACATTGTCACTTAAGTTAAGGATAGCTGTGCTATGAAATTCCTGGGGGACAGCGACAATGAATTGTACCTTAATTCAGATCACGTTCGTGTCCTCTGCTATTCGAGTCTTATCTCTTCATTTTGTTATACTCTCACCATGTCTTTAACAGATTAGCAAATACGATTCCTACAAGTCGCATGCAACTTTTATTATGGTGGATTTGAGCGTCAGGAAAGCCCTTCTTGGAATAGATGATGACAGTTGCCTTGATGCACACAATGCATGAACAATAGTCAACGTCCCGCGCAGCTTCATAACAATATGTAAAAAATGAATGAATGAATGAATGAATGAATGAATGAATGAATGAATGAATGAATGAATGAATGAATGAATGAATGAATGAATGAATGAACGAACGTCTTCTGGCAAGCTGCACTAGCTATGATATCAAGCATGCCCATAAAAGTGAGTAAAACAGCGTCCAAAGAAGTCTTTATTTTATGTGCACCCGGCCTAGCGATCTTTGTAATGCAGAATTGCAGAATGTAGACGGCCCCTTCTTTATATTTCCGTTACATTCTTTCTTTTTTTGAGCCTGATAAAGGAGCATACTGCGCACGAAATTAGTCAAAAATAAAAGATTCTACTGTCGCCGCACGAAGTTGTCACAATATCACTATAGACCTCATTATACAAAAGGCTGTCGCTTTAAACAGAAGGTCCCTTTTATGATGAACTGAAGGCATAATCCGAAAGTGTCACATAACTTGCAGCACCCTCCGCGTTAGTGCAAGTACGTTTATTCAGGACTTGTGGTTGGCCGCCATAAAAGGCTACCGGAGCGGAAGTTTTCTTATGCGCTTATTCATTTCTATCTCGTACGAAACTTGCTCCTCAAAGCATAGTTTCGTTTCTTACACTGCAGTTGCTTCAATGATCGACGAGTTTTAATCGCGAAACCGAAAACTTACTAAACGAAAGACTTCACAGAAACGACCCTTGCTTCTCAAGTACATGCACGAAGAAATTTTGGGAGCGCTTTTGCATGCACTGAAAAACACTGGGATTCTATACCATCTTCAGTAAACCAGTATACGAAGTGTGCTGGAGCATTATTCTTTATGTACTTTGCTCCTCTCATCTTCATATTTACGGCAGCGATACCACACACACGGACACTCTCATCTTACCGAGTATTCCTATCTTTCTAGCATCACCACGTAGAGAAATCAACCATGAAAGCTCCCTTTAAGCCAACGTTTTCCTATAAGCAAGACAGCGATAGAAAGCCAAGGAGTTAATGTAGAAAGAACACTTTTCAGGTTGCTGTTTCCATTGCGCCTTGTTTCAATATTTCATGAGTTCGCCATCCCTCTTGAAAAAACGTTGATATCGGCAACAGCAGAAGAACAAACACACTTGATAGAAATGATCAAATTTTGAAGCGAAATCCACAGTTCTGCTATTTACCAGAACTATACTATCTGGCGAATACCTTTCCCTAGAAGCATAACTCGGGGATGCTCTCTCGCTTCTCGTCAAAGCGCCCATAATGCATCGCTCGACCGCAATTGCCCGTTATGCGGCAATTACCATTTCACGCCTGCGACGAAGCAGATCGCTTCTGGTATGCGCGCATCGCAATGCTCGAGTTGAGTTGCGTGTACCACGCGAGCGCTTTCTCGGGGGTGCACTGCGAGGTGTGGCGGCCGCAGTTAGGGAGCGATCGCTCGCATGCATGCAAGTCCGGTTCCCAAGGCCAAAGGGCCCGGTGCCGCATTGGCGGAGGCGCGCGCGGGCGGCGTTTGTCCACCGCGTCCTGCGTATGCATCATGATGCGCTCAGCCCTCTCGGTCGTGGGCCAGTTCCGAGTCGAGCGGCAAACGCGAGCGCGGGCCATCCAGAAAAACAGAAAAACAAGGCTTTAGAAGGCGCTGCTGCCAGGACGAGGGCGCGGCAATCCCGGACGCGCCGCCACTCCTAATTGAAAAGCGTCCTCCTATGTGGCGGGCGGCGGTCGTACGGCGGCTCCCACGTCGCGTGTACAGCGCAGCTTCTCGACCGTACAGAGCCTCGACGGCGCGGTAATGGGGCCGACCCACAGAGAGAGCGAGCGGGGTCGGACACGCGGCAGCCCCCGCGACGCTGGTTTGCTTGCGCTGAGCACTGCTTTCGCTCCCGAAAGGCTACGCCAGTCCATTCCTCAAAAGCAGCAACGTTGCTTCGTTTCTTTGTTTGCTCTTCCGGATGCTCTGTGTCTCTCCGCACGCTTGCATGCGGCCAAACTCCCCCGTCGCGTTTCCGTTCCGTTTGTAGAGTTGCTGTGCCAATGGACTGCAGTGCACGCTCTTGCACAGCCAGGTTGGGCACTGGGCGCGCAATGTTTTCTTTAACTGCACTAAAAGAACAGGGCGAAACCTTGTAGTTGATGTTGTTTGTTCCGTCGCTGGCTGTATTTGTACAAATTACGAGCAAAGCCTATTCGTTTCGGCAGAGCTTCCGCCGGCAGAGGCGACGTAGGTGCTAATGACGGAATAACGTGTGAGTGTGCAGCGCGCGAGGCTGCTGTGATGTTGAAAGAACGTATTATACGAAGAAAGAAAATTACGATCCCACTTCACTTCTCAGTTCCTGCAAGCGATCCTTGTTGCTTGGCAATGTCGCGGACACCCTGATAGGCCTGAATGTGAATGCCGGGTTGGTGAGTGGATGAAATAAACTTTTGACAGCAAACTTTAGTATGAAGTAGCATAGCGCGCTTTTATGCTGTACTATTGCTGTACACAATGCGTAAGAGACTCGTTCTGTTGCAAAAGAAGTCGTTCACTCGCACTCACTCACATCACTCACTCACTCACTCACTCACTCACTCACTCACTCACTCACTCACTCACTCACTCACTCACTCACTCACTCACTCACTCACTCACTCACTCACTCACTCACTCACTCACTCACTCACTCACTCACTCACTCACTCACTCACTCACTCACTCACATCTATAAAATCAATCAATCGATCAATTAATCAATCAATCAATCGATCGATGAAATGAATGATCGATCAATCGCTATTGCTAATGGTTCTTCCCAGGGAGGCTTTTAGCCATAGTACTACCTACTACGAAAATTTCTGCAAGAGCTCCAACCGAGCCAAAGCTTGGTTAACCTCTCTGCCTTTCCTCTTCGTATCTCTCTCTCTCTCTCTGCAAAAGCTCAAAGTGTGACGCAAATAGAAAGCATGCTGTGCCGCGTGGCATCAAAGTGTTGCGGAGAAGCTCTAGTTATCGACGTTCGTTACGCAGCCGGAATCGCATTCACTCGTGGGATGCCGCACAACCGGTTCCATCGAACGCCTCCGCGCTCTCGGAAACAAACTCAAGTTAGAAAAGAGGAAAGTCGGGTGAGAGGCTCCATATACAATGAGCCTCATCAATCGAAAGTGCCGAGATTGCGTTAGTTCACTCGCGTCCTATAGCACGCACGCCGCCGTAAGCACAGGAATTCGATTTACGAAATTTCCGCCTCGTTGAGTTTCTTTTGCAGAGAAAAAAACGTTGCTACTTGCTTCGAGCGAATGAATTGAAGAGAGACAGCAACGATCGCTATTTGCAATACCTATCTTGTTATGTGCGATGTCTTTTTTTCGTCTTCACGACTAACACGATACTGATTTATTGATCGTAACAAGTGTCGGTCAGTTCTCTCTTCTCCCTTTCTTTAAATCCCTTTCCCCCAGAACAGAGTAGCAAATCGGGCGCGCGTCTGCTTGGTCTTTCCTTCCCTCCTCCTCCTCCTCCTCATATCTCAGCGAATTTTTACACATGGACACTGACGCCATGTAGAAATACTGCACTCAATAATGCACACTGCTTCAATAATTAAGCGTTTAATCACAAATTCGGACAATCTTGAAACAACACTTTTCTGCTTTTGCTTTTTTTTAGCTTGTCAGTTTGAGACCCTGGCCTTTTGGAGTGTCACCTCTGTATTGGAGTACACGCCATGTACTCCAATAGAGGAGAGAGGAATATTAATGAGTGAAATGGAAGAGGCTGTCCTGGGGGCTGTAACTTTAGCCTGCTGCTTCAAGCTGGGGAAGGCGCTACGGCAATGCAGAGTGGTGGTTTCCGCACATTTATTCGCATCTCGTTCGCTAAGGCTTACTTCATTTGGGAGAGACTTCAGTGAGAAACGAACCCACACGCGCGCTGACATGCGGTGAAATGAAGCTGTAAAAATTGCTACATGCAACCAAATTAAGAAGTAGCGATAAGGTTCAACACCGCTGACTCTCTATAGGTGTGCTCAAAGAGCGGTGGTAAGTTCTGGCCTAGTTTTTTTTTATTTATTTAACCTTCATGCTGTACACAGACCCTAAAGTGAATGTATAACACGCTATTAGAAAAATCGTGTAAACTGCGAAATGGGGGTGGCTTCTAAGCGTTGATACATTCATGTCCACGACAACCTTCGGCATTGCAATAAAGAAAAAAATTGTCTTTACAAGAAATAGAGGCCCACGGGTAAAGATAGAGGGAGAGCGAAAGTGAGATTTATGTATGTAGCCACAATGTAAGGGATGGTATAGAAAAGTCGAGAGTCGTCCTGAATGAATGTTCTGACCTGCTACTCAGCGTTGAGAAAGGGGTGTAAGAGAGAGAGGGAAGAGGGAAAGTGTTGGTTATGCGGATGCTCGAGCGCGCGTCCGGTAAAAAAAAAAAGAAACTTTTTGCACGAGAGCAAACTGGACATGAAACTGTGAAGAGTCTTCGGAAAAATCCAGAGTAACAAAATGAGCACATCGAGACATACCGTGAGAGAAGTGTTAACATCAAGTGCGAGGACTGCCGAAGTGGAGAGCGGCGAAAACAGGGAGTGTATATTACTGTGTACGTGGTGTTTGAGCACAATCGCACCTTCACGCTATGTCGCAGTCAACTAACTCTCACGAATAGAGCTACAGCGCACGCGTTGAAAGTGCCGCTAACTCTTGCTCTTCTGACGCGGGACGTAAGCCACAGCCCGTGCCCATTAGTTCAATTATTCGCGGCCCGCCCTTCTTTGGCACCGTGCTGGACGTGCGAAGTGTGTCGGCTGTGGGATCCAGGTTGGGACCAGAGTGTATAAAGCCGAGTACACGTGTACACCGGGAAACCATGCAGCACTGTGGAAACTAGGCCCTTATATTTTGTAATCAAGGGCACAATTTCGAATGCGGCGAACTCTGGCTATTGTTCGAGAATTTATGTATTGCAGCAGTGTATGGCCAACGGAAGTGGACACGGCGCGTCTGCGTTTGTCCGCTTTTGTTCCTGTGGTATAGCGGCAAGGAATTCTAAAGCTGCTGGTAACTGTGCCAACAGCTTGGTCTTGAAGGAAAATAGCGCGCAGGGATGGGACACGTAAATACACATGCGACGGCTTCAAGCATCTCCGTTATAAGAGAGTTTTAGAATATATAGGTACGCAAAGCTTTGCGGTTAGCGTTTTTGTCACCACTGCGCATGCGTCATGCGCCCCCTTTCTGGGTACCCCACGTGAAGTGAAGAAAATAGCGCACATACCCAACAAACGCTATACTTGCGTACCCTATTCTAACACTGCCTATTGTGTCCGGCCCCCTGTGCGCTGCTTTCCCTCAAGACATGAACCAACCAGTCCCGATGCGTACGCTTCTGCAGTACGGTCTCGTTAATGGTTGACACCCGCTCGTACGGTGGTGTGAAAGCGTTATTCGAGTAGCTTTACCGGATTCTTCATCGCTGCACCGTAGAGTTCCCGTAGCATTCATGACAGCTGTTCGAGCTTCCACGGAGCTAGAATGAAAGAATTGTCGTCAAGCGGATTACTCGCGACTTTGTCCGCACGCGCGGTAGTTTTAAAGCTATCGAGACACAATGGTCGCGCTTTGCGATCTTTGCGGGCAATCTGTTGTGACGGTGGGAGAACAACAACCGAGCGAACATTGAACTTCGCGTGGTTTGGCAAGCAGCTTTGTCGGTCCGACTTCTCTAATTGACCCACGTCGGCCTGTAGCTTTAGAGGGGTCGGGGACCGGTATAAAACGGGAAATGCAGTGAGGGGACGTGACACGAGGACGCTATCCAATTGATGCTTCAGAAGTCATCCCCACTGAAAAAAAAAATGAAAAAAAAACATAGTGAGTTTCATGTGAAAACCGTGGGACAGCGAAGTTGTAAGCGCGTGAGTGCATGTGATTGGCTAGCGAGGTCACATGCATTGTCATCATCATCATCATCGTCGTCATTATTATCATCATCATTCACCATCATTTCGTTTTATTTAATTTTTTATTCACTCCCCCTTCTGGTCCCGTGACCTTCGTGACTACTACTACTACTACTACTACTACTACTACTACTACTACTACTACTACTACTACTACTACTACTACTACGACGACGACGACGACGACGACGACGACGGCGGCGGCGGCACAGGGTAGACAAGGCCGCTTCGCTGTTAAAAAAAAAAGGAAAAAAAGAGGCAGATGGCCGTCTCGGCTGGCATGCTCCCTGGCATCCCACGAGTTCAGGCGTGGTCCGTGCGGGAGGTGCACGTGCTGTCGGTGCACGCCACGGGAAAAACGCGCAGCTGTGGATTCGTTTACGCGAGAAAGACAGGCTCGGACGCGCACGGTGGTGGCGTGCGGCTTGGCGCAGGGCGGACGTCCGTCCGTCCTGACTCTGCGCCCACGCCGCCGTTGCGGAGTCTTCCCTCCGCTTCCGGCTTCCGAACGGAACTGGATTCATGCACCGTTGCCGTCCACTGCCGGTCGCCGGGCTGACACGCAATGTGCTTCGCAAGCTTTCTCTTTCACCACTTTTTATTTAGCTCGCACGCACACTGGTGTCCAAATAGAAGCTCGGGAAGCAACACGTGTCTAATGCTGTTTCTTTTTGGATCTTCTCGCGGTTGCCTTTTCCCTTTTCTGAGCTTCAGAAATTTTCACTTTGCCCTCACTTTATGTCAGCTTGTATACGCGCAGAGTGATTTTACATTTTTTTTTTTTGCCGGCCTGTGTATTACCGTAGTCCTTATCAAAAGACTCGGTTATCAGGTCGGCTTTAAACGACGAAATGAAACAAAGACATATTTCGATTTTACGTTCTTAATACTCCCGATTACCAACTTTAGGTTCGTTATTCGTGCACATTTTCTTGGTTTAGTTTTGATATTCGATGAATTCTGATACTTCGAGCGTATCCTGACGTCGATACGCTAAACGTGTCGACAGTGGAAATCACGTCGCCTTGTTTAAATTAAACTGCGGCAGAAATTGACACGTCAGAGGTATGCTTCGGGGCCCACGGCTTCCTTTTACGAAAAAATTCGAAAGCCTTTGCACTATCGGGAAAATGGGGCTATGCAAAGCTCGGAAAGTGCGTGCCTGACGTATTGCTTTTTAAGGCGATACCCTTAGATGCCTCATCGAACGCGAAAATTGACCTTCGGTGTCCGGCGCCGTCCTGCGACGTTGGCGTCAACACGAGGAATGCAAAAGATCATCATCACGTGATGACGTCACTACACGACGTCATAGATCGCTAAAATTTGTGACGCCATCATGACGTCACATGACGTGACGTCACATGATGACGTCATGACATGACATCGCCGCTTGGTCAAAGGTGTGCCGATCACGGAGGCAGTACAAAATAGAGGTGTGCACGGGCTCCGGGTAGCCCGAAAGCCCGAGCCCGACCCGGCCCGCGGGCCGGGCTCGGGCGGGCCGACGTATTCTCACCTCGGGCGCGGGCCGGGCTCGGGCCCGGCGCAAAGCCCGACTCAAGCCCGAAATATAGAGAATGAGCGGGAATTGTTTTCCAGCACGCATACAGCGCCTTTTTCGCGACCTCCCTTTACCGCTTTTCCTTTCCATTCGCTACTTTAAACAAAAGGGGAGCAGGTAAAGCACTGCCTCTGTTGCACTCCGACAAACAGAGAAGTAACACCACCTGAGATAGTGACGGCGCCACGCGACTGTTTGCGTTAGATTTAGGGCCAAATCCCATATGAGTGAAAATGTACGCGACAGCGCGAGCGACCGGACGTAGATCGCCTTCGTGCAAGCTTACGCTTGCATGGGCATACCTCATACACGTGACGGCTTTGGCGAGCGAACTCTATTGTTGCAGGCATAAGGCCGTCTACTTGCTTGCTGTTTTTGCACGACAATTTGTAATCTGTGTAACAAAGACTGTTCGTCGTGTGTCGTCTGATCACATTTGCTATGCTCAATATAACGCCAAATTACCGGAAAACGATGTTTTGTTTTCGCAGCGAAGCTTCAAAAAGCCGGGCCGGGCCCGGGATTGTGTTTTCGTACGTCGGGCCGGGCGGGCGGGCTCGCAGTCCTTTGCTGTCGGGCTCGGGCGGGCCTTCGACAAGTCAGCGGGCCCGGGCCGGGCTCGGGCTCGTAAATACGGCCAGTGCCAGCTCTAGTACAAACCACCCCAGTTAGGTGCAGAAAGCTTCTGGAGGGGCGGGGAGAATCGATGCGACTGAGAAGAAAAAGAAGATGGCTTTCGCCTTCGAGTCGTCTTAGGTGAATGCATAAGGGACCTTGTGAGTTGCCTTTCTTTCTTTCTTTCTTTCTTTCTTTCTTTCTTTCTTTCTTTCTTTCTTTCTTTCTTTCTTTCTTTCTTTCTTTCTTTCTTTCTTTCTTTCTTTCTTTCTTTCTTTCTTTCTTTCTTTCTTTCTTTCTTTCTTTCGCACTGCGTAATGCTCCCTCCTAACTGTTTCGTTCCTCCGTATTGGGTATTGGAGCGTCATCCACGTGTTTAGCGGAGCAACATTTCAGTTGCTAAGGCAACGACGACGGACATGCGTTCACATCCAGGCAACATGTAAATGTGGCAACGTGAACATGACAAGGGACCTCGATAAAATATGAGATTGCGTAGCAGTAACGGCTGATCGCCGACCGAGCCCCCAATCGAGGAGAGCACGATTCGCACCTTAGAGGCGCCACCTTCTAGGGCCGCATTTTCTGTACGCCCGCCGGCGCCGAGTTTTTTGCGTACGACGCCGCCACCGACATCTGTGAGTTACAAAAGCTCGCTTAAAAAGTGAGAACCCCGCATCGAAACCGGGCACGCACGGCCACTATGTGATGACGCGACCGGACAAGTATTCCGCCGACGGGTCGCGTTGCGGGGGCGTCGTCGCGTCGCTTGTATACATTAGCGGACGTGGGCGAGGAGGAGGAGACGCGCTTTTATCCTCCTGCCGCTCGGCTGTGGAAACCCTGTCTCTCTACGCACGCCCGGACTGGTTGGCTTCTTCTCTTTCTTCCCTGCTAGCTCGTCGATTGCGACGGGAAATCCGGCCGGTCCGCAACGGTTGGCAACTATGCGCCTGCGCCACTCTCCTTTTCCTCTCCCCGGCGCCAAGTCCGTGTGATTTCACAAAAACAGTGCAGCATGCTTGTTCGTGCTTCAGGGTACTAATCACTTCCTCTTCAAAAAAAAAAATGAAAATAATAATAATAATAAAATAATAAAATAATAAATAATAATAATAATAATAATAATAATTAATAATAATAATAATAATAATAATAAATGGTTCTCATTGGCAGTTGTCATGGGTTATCGCCACGTTTGCTATGACAACATAAAGTCACTCGTTCTCTCAAACAGTTCTCTCAAACGTGTAAAGCAGAGAATGATAAAGGAGAATGGAAAGATCCCACTTGGTTGAGCTGCAATGAGGAAGGAGGACGGACAACGAATCAGAGAGGGCAAGAGAGAAAGGAAATGTGTAGAAGCGAGTTTCGTTTATAGTTTCTAGCGAGTCAACCAGAAGCGAGTTTCCAGTATGCTATCCTGCACTTGGTTGGGCGAACACGTGTAGGAAAGAGGAGAAGGAGAGAGAAAGAAACAGGAAAGGCGTTATTTAAAGGAATTGAAGACAGCTGTGAGAAAACGAAAAACAAAAAGAAAACAAGAAAGTCAATAACAAGAGAGCAGCCCGAAACCAATAGTCTCGCTAATCCTGCAACCGCTGGTTTAACAGTGAAGTGGTTTGCGGACTGACTTAGCGGGAGGAGGGGCGGAGGTAGGATATCAGGTCCATGTTTGCACTGCGTTGCACAGTTTCGGCGGGACTATGCGCGAGCACTACACGGACAGTGGTTGTCCGCCAGAGGTACCTGATCTCACACAGAGTATGACGAGTGGAGGCGTACGAAGGGAGTGGTAGGGGGCAGAGGCTGTCGCGACGTCAAGCGACGCGTTGTACGTGTGCTTTTGGACTCTGAATAAAGTTCCCGGCGGACGCGTCGTCGTCTCATCCGCAGCTGAATGGGTGAGCTTGTTCTTCAATGGCTTTTTCCCGGAACAGAAGGGTGGCTCTCTCTCGTGGCCTTCCGGTTACGTGACTGTTCATTCACGCTGCCATTCACGGCGAGTCATTCCTATTTGAACAGAAGTCCTCGCTGCTCACTCATCCATCCGCTGTTTTTTGTAGTGCGTTACAGCAGGGAAAACACCACACATAACGCTCTCTCGTTTCGTTTCCTCTGTTCTTTTCTTTTAGCGAAGCTTCTATGCGATACAGACTTCGGTGGCGGAGGTGGCATAATTCGGCATAGTTACACGTCGAGCTTCGCTTTACCCCCATTTTCCCAATAGGGAAAAAGACAATTTTTTCTTATTTCTGCAAACTACCGTAGCGTTTTGGTAGTGCGCTCATATTCGGTGTGGCTAGATACCTTGCAGGTAACGCTCGGTAAGACTGCGGAAATACTGTATAGCTGTGGCGTAAGCGTGTTCTCGTCATTCCTGACTCAGACAACAACAGCGAGAGACGTTCTGGGTCGGATGTGGAAATCCGTGAATCTCTTGTTGTTTTATTTTACAACGCACCCTACCATTTGCGATAAATGTATTTGCGCAACACCCCCCGTGTAACGGTGCATGCTGCTTTCGCTTTCTGCACGGCCGATCACAACTCGCTACACTCGGAACTTCTTGCGCCACATTGTCGCGTTTGCTCACTCATTCACTCCATTTTATTTTGCCTTCACGAGCTTCTCTTGCGAAGACGAGAGTTCCTGCGTGTTGCGTGTGAGCGTACTTACTTGCTAGAGAGGTGGTTCCTGGCTCGCTTACAGCGTGAAACGAGAGCTCCGTTTGCAATTGTTACTTTCACCTCGCTAAATGTGTGCAGTGTCGTCGGCACAAATCGTCCATATGCGGTTAACGGGAGTGCCAGCATTAAAGTTGGAAACGCTGCTGTGTCAAACGACTCAATTCCACGAACTTGGAAACTAGATTAGTGAGAAGTTATCTATGAACAGCGAAAAAAAATTTGCACAGTGCTAGCTTGCCACGCGCGGACACGAAGTATATTTCCCTAAGTAATTAACAAAGTAACGCGAAAATGCACGTTTATGGCACTCTCGGTTCACGTTTAAGATTTTGATGGTTTGTGAAGATATGTTGTCAAACCTACGTGCTACCGTTCTGATGTTAAGATGTTAAATTTGTTTAGTGAACTTTTTTGCTTTTCCTGCCTTTTTGCAAATTGGCAAGTTTCCTATGTGGCGGCGACTGCGCAGTTCGTTGCTGTTCACTTCTTTTATGTTTCATCTATACTCGCGGACAACTTTTCTTGGCAATAAAGGTAAGGCTAGAGAGCCGAACTACGCGTGTGCTACAGTTGAAAACTATAGTCCCACAATTGCGTCCGTGTTTTCTGCGTGAAAATAAAAACAACATTGCTTATTTTCTACGGGGCGCCGTTTGAATAGAGGGTCAGCGTGCACCAAGGAGATATTTATATTTGTTTTTATTTATGCAGCGTCATTTCGCGTTTTTGCACTTGCGAAAACGTCGCACCTTTTACGTGCACCTCACAGTCAAAATGGCGCCTTCGTCTTCAGGTGAGCGCTCGTCACCCTCCAGCTTTCCCGACGACTCGCCGCCGAGGGAGCTTCTGACGAATTTCACTAACAAATGGCTGTGTAAGCCTGCGACGGCCGCTCGAATAATGAAATGGCCGTCACAGGAGGTACGGAAGGTTCACAAACCAAAACTAAATTCGAAACGCGCGCCGAACCGGACTATTTCGCGGAGCAGTACATGTGCAGTAGCTCCGCCCCCGTCAGGGGCGTAGCCAAGGGGGGGGGTTGGGGGGGCTCAAACCCCCCCCCCCCGAAATTTTTCAGTTTTGCTTGCGTATATAGGCACGCACACATACAAACGCACGCACGAACATACATAAAGTATGGTTGAACCCCCCCCCCCGAAAAAAATTTCTGGCTACGCCCCTGGCCCCCGTAGCCTTTCCTTCATTGCCAAGAAAAGTTGTCCGCGAGTATAGTAAACTTTTCAGTTGCGAGTAAGCGCTCGTTGTGTCTCCTTCTTTGTCCGTGTTGTTTGCGCCGCTTTAACCATAATGGCACGTTTAAGAGCCTCAGGCGTAAAAATTCAGTGAACGCGGCTACTCAGTTCAGTTGTTGTGCGTCATTGTTCGTGAAATATTTTTTACATGGGGACATCTCTTCAAAGCAGAAAGTATATACGTCGAATAGCGATGAAATGAAAATGAGTGCTATTCTATTTCGAATTCTCAACAATTGCATCTGTGCAAGGGCGTAATACTGGTATCCAAAAAGGGCGTTATTTGCGCGAATAGCGATTTCTGAGATCGAAGTGAATAGTGCGAGAAGCCAATCGAATCGGATACCGTATACTTTCCTAACAGCGTTCGAATATTCAATTGCCGTTTTCTAGTTACCGTGAAAGAACCTTCACATCCCAGTATTGATAACTGCAGCATCGAAGCGACAAGTGGGACATTATGAACAAATAAGCAGATCATTCACCTGTGCAGAAAGAGAGAAGGAATAGAGGAAAGGTAGGGAAGTTAACTAGACTATACGTCCGGTTTGCTACCCTACACGCGGGGAGGGGAATAAGGGAATAACACCTGTGCGGAAGACTGCGAATGATCACTGTATAGCGAGTAAAGTCGGGCTCTATGAGAGGCGTTCCCTGATGCATTACGCAAGTTCTCATCTTTTGTGTACCATTGTGAACGCGGGGGATGAAATTTATAACACTTTTGCACCAATCTTACCTTTATTTCGGCGCAGCTCGCATTCTGAAGCAGTAGTAAACTATTGGAAACATATTCGTATTTATAATTAGCGATTATTCGATTCGAAGGCCGAATCGAATGCGGCACTTTTTGGTTCGATATTTGAAGTTCTCGAATATTCACGTATCCTTAATGTACGGTGGCCCATCGGTGTACGCTTACGTGTGTCTGACAGAAATAGCAATCGAGGTTTAGACAGAAGGCTGGGATTAAGTTATTAGCCCGGATTCGCTGACAGCACTCGTTACTGGAGGCACTTTAAGAATGGTCTTTGTCCTTCAGTGGGTTTAATTAAAGGCGCTGACGACGAGCTGCCACAGAAAAGCGCGCTCGTGCAGTTAAGGAGATTGAGCTCTGCTCCATTTCGCAATCCCGCGCTGCGAAAAAAAAAAAAAAAAAAAAACTCACCGCACTCCGTTAATTCGCAAAGCAATTAGGCTTCGATCACATTTCATCCAACAGATGGGGGATGTATCCAACGCTTCGCTTTTAACGAACGCCGAATTAAGGGCTCTGCGCACGTCGCAAAACAAATAAATAAATAAATAAATAAATAAATAATAACTCACAGGGTCCCGTGTGCATTCGCCTTAGACGGCTCGAAGGCGAAAGCCATCTTCTTGTTTTTCTTCTTAGTCGATGTATTCATTCTACCCCGCACCCTCCGCAAGCTTTCTGCACCTAACGTGGTTTTGCACTGGCTCCAGGATCTTTGACCAAGCGACGACGTCACGTGACGCCATATTATGTGACGTCATAGTGAAGTCACAAGGTTTGGCGATCTGTGACGTCATGATGACGTCATGTGGTGACGTCATCACGTGATCGCTTTTTGCATCACTCGTGTCGACGCCGACGCCGCGGGACGCCGACGGTCAGTTCCCGTTTGATGAGGCAGCTGAGGCTTTCACCTTAATAAATTAAACGAAAGGCTTTGTTCAAATGGGTGTCCTTTTAGCATAATGAAACAGCGCAACCACGACGCGAACCAAGAGAAAAGAGGGACAAACCACGGCGCTGTGGTTTGTCCCTCTTTTCTCTCGGTCCGCGTCGTAGTTGCGCAGTGTTTCATAATGTGCAAGAAGTCTCACCAACGGGCCCAGCTTTCAGTTCTTCTACAGTACAGTCCTTCTGGCTTTCAAGAGCGCTCTGCATTCAGTTGGGAATTAACTTGCTGCTCTTTTTCTCATTTTTTGCACAGTCGTTCGGGAATCGCTGATTCTGACTCCAGGGGGCTAAAGCGCATCCCTCCTCAGTTACACACTTCTCGCTTTTTAACCTCGTTTTCCCTTCGCTCGAGCCTTCTCCGATGAGAAGAAGGTTCCCGATAATGATTGCGGGGCTGAATTACGCTAATTGGCAGGGTGCGTTTCTTCCGTCGCACGCGCGAAAATCATCGCTCGATAATTCCGTGGCAAGAAGCTAACGCGGGGTGGCTCGTTAAGTCGATGGATTCACCGGGTCCGCGACCGAAATTTTGTTATCCTGGCCCAAGAGGAATCGATGACAGAGGAAGCGTTTTTGCGAAAGCTGGCGCCGGAAATTGTCCTCGATTTCTTGTTTTGAGAGAATGATCTTTGCGGACAACGCAACGAGTTTGATGATGGTGCGCGGGCGGTTGTGCTGTTGTTCGTATAATATTGCTGCACATTTTTGCAAAGCAGTTCTGGCCTTTCTTTCTTTCTACTTTTGCTTCGCGTGTTCTAAATCGAAATCCAGCCTATGAAACGGGGCATCAAGGCGGGTGATTGCTAATAAGGAAATAGCTTTCTGGCGGACTAAAAAAAAAGACAACAATGGTAATTTAAATAAGGTTCTTGCTTTAGCGCACGACTATATAGTGCCTGATGCATCAACTAGTTGACAATGCCTAATTGGAAACAGAGGTATATCATGCCAGTTATAATGATTTCGTTCTAACACTTGAAGGACATGTGGCCTCTAAAGACAGCCTGCATAAAAAATGCAATAAAGCTTCCTATTATCTGTATAAATGTTTTCTTTTGTGCTTTTCCTTTCCTTTTTGAATACAGTTCGGTCATTATACGGTCCCGCAGTGCTCTTTATATTCGTCGAGCCGTCAGTAACTCAAACGTAGGCACATAATTATCATCTTTCTCGGAGGCATCGCCGCTCTGTTTATTTATTTATTTGCTTTCTTATATATATTTAATACCAATATTGATTTATTACTTTTATTTTATTGCACAGCGACCCGCTCCTATTTGCAGTAACTCTTCACAGCAACCCATTTGCAGCGAAACCTGCTCTAGATACACAAGCTTTCTTTGAGACCTCTCGTCTTTACGCGACGATTTCAATTTGTCTCCAGCACCTGCCGTTCATTACTTCGAGCCCCAACTCGGCTTCCTGGTCGTAATTGCAGTTTACGTTTTTTTTCCTTCCTTTTTCTTTTTGTCTCGTTTCCGTAAAACTCAGCGTTACAATCTCCAGCAGCTCTGGGCTTTCATACAGCTCCTGTCTCACTATATAGCTTCACGGCGAAGCTGAAAGCTTCTTTCTTTTTGCGCTTTTCTGTGCGCGATCGTTTCTAGCATCGGCTTGCATACTGTAAGCAAAGGCTAGTGAACATCGAAGTGATCGTGCACACGCGCACCCGCTTTATTGCGCATGTTTTCTCGAAACACCAATGTACAGCGCTGTCGTGAGCCCGGATTCCTAGCTATGTCGGTACGCGTACTGACATAGCTAGAATCCGAGCCCATTGCTGTTATTTGAACGCCTGTCTACGGAAGCGAAGTGTGAACTCCAAAGAGATTCCGGCAGTTTCCTAAACAGACTTCCGTATTCTTACTTTGCTGTCGCTTTTCGAGCAGACGTCTGAAATGCTGCGACGTGATTTCAAATAGATTCACGAAAAAAGAAATACAACTACGAAAATAAAAACGTTCACACGTCTACCAAAGCAGAAAGTACCTCAGTCAGGAGCATGTTTTGTTGCTGTTATTATCACTTTTTCTTTTTCCTTGTCAAAGCAACGGAAGAGCTTTTTGT
Source organism: Rhipicephalus sanguineus (assembly GCF_013339695.2). Classification (NCBI taxonomy): domain Eukaryota; kingdom Metazoa; phylum Arthropoda; class Arachnida; order Ixodida; family Ixodidae; genus Rhipicephalus; species Rhipicephalus sanguineus. Next base: position 23,806,002 of record NC_051177.1, on the reverse strand, counting down.
TCTTCCCTGTCTCGCCGTGCTGCTACACAGGCTTTACACTCCCAGTCAATATAAATGGGAACAGTGGAGTTATGTTCGAAGCCGGCAACTTTTCTTGCGTTAGCCTGTAATCAGAAAGAAAAAAGAAATCCGTGATCGTAGAATCCTTCAAGAGGCCAACGAAACAAATGGCAGCGAGTGAGTTTGTACCCAGGACGTGCGCAAGAATTGCTGTTTCCGCAGAGATGAAGTGTTCCCTCTCGTATATATAGAAGTATGGTGTGCTTGCAATGGGAGGAAGAAAAACAAAGTGGCCGTGAGATCGCAGGCTACATTTCCTGCCGCGATGGCCACATTCTTGTGCAGCAGTATTGAAAGGCACCGTATTCTAGCTTTATATCTACAGTTGATGAAAATTGATGCAGAAGCCGTCAGTACATTTCCTTCTAGCCTCGAAAACTGACACATGACGACAGACATATGACCCAATCGTGTGGGTTTCGGACGTTTGCTAACGAAGAGTACACTTTAGTAATCTGACATGAGAGAGAGAGAGAGAGATAAATCAGGGAAAGGCAAGGAGGTTAGCCGGAATTCACTGGAGTAGCCTTGGGATTCAACACCCCCCCACCCCCCCCCCCCCCCCCCCCCCCCCCCCCCCAATTTGTCAATTTTGCACGTGTACACATACACGCACGAGCATACAAAAAGGGTTGTTGAACACTACCCCCCCCCCCCCGCCCCCCTACTCCTCCGAAAAAATATTGGCTACGTCCCAGCCGGAATTGAAACATCTCTTTCTATTCCCCATTCCTTTACCCAGAGTGCAGGGTAGCAAACTGGGCGCTCGCCTGGTTAACCGTCGATACTGTCTTTATCTGGAATTTGTACAGCCATTTCTCTTTCTTATTGTTTTCGCTTTATTTGTACGTGAATGTTTTAAATCAGAAGGTCGGCACACCAAGTGGGGCGCACAGATCTATGACGCGGCTCACATCATTAAAATTAATGCTCCATAAGCTGACATCACGCACACCGCTGGAATGACTCTCCTCTCGCCAAGGAACACAGAACTCCGGGACTGCATACATACCGCTGAATCTTGCCGTACGTTTCGGTGACGAGGCTTTCATACTTCGGACGTGCGCTCTCTTCTCGTTTCCTACAAGAAGGGGCGGTCGTCTTACTGCGGCTCTATGCCTGCCATCGTGAAATGACTGCCAGAAAAAAAATATATACTAATAGGAACGAGCAGTTCTTCGAAAGTAAAGCCACTTTCTCGGACAGAATCGTTGCAGTCCCTGCTGTTGCATTGAGGCGTGGCCTCCTTAACGGCAAGCGAATCCAAGAGCTGGCAGGTCGCGGCAATCGGGTGTGAAGAAGAATGAAACCCTCGGCACCGGCAACTTATACACGGGATTGTGCCGGCGGCGTCTTTTTCACGCGTTTCGAGCATCGCACCGCGGCAGATGCGGCCCCCGTCACTTCGAAAGGTGCGCCGTTTAGACCCGCCCCCCTCCCTTCGAAACAACGGCTCTCGCCCCCCACTCGTTTCCTCAGAGCAGGATGGGTGATGGAGGCGCGCGCGACTCATCGCAGTCATCGATCTGCGTGCCGCACTGTCTTTTAAAAGCACCACTCTACCGGAGGGGAGGAGACGGCGACCGGAAGCCGCAGTTTTCTTCTGCGGTCGGCCGGAAGTGCCGCACGTTTAACGAGGATTCCGCGTATAGCGGCTGACTATACATGTGCTCGAGCATTGCGCGAATGTGGGCAGAACAGACCGCCACCCCATGCATCCTTGGGCGGAACCCCCCACGCTCTCGCCGAGAATTCTCTCACCTCTGTCTCTTCTTATGTTATAGCCGGCTGTGCGCAAGTGACTTGGTTTCCGGAAGTGGGGAAGAAATGAGAGCGTCGAAGAAACAGAGGATCAACAGACCGTCTGGCTCTCGTGCAAAGGGGAGGGCGATGGTAGTGGTGCGTACGGGACTTTTCTTTATTCTTTTCGCCTCCATAAATACGGTTTTCCAGCCGTTTATGGGAAAAAAGACAGAGCGGACTCGGAAGGCCAGTCGCCGCTTCATTTCCTGTTGCCGCCTCTCCTTGTGACCCCCCCCCCCCTCCCGTCTCCGCACTCGTAGGACCGCGGTTGCCTCGCTTGTCGTTGCTGAGAGCGGATACGTGTGTGCGAGTGCCCCGCTTTTTGCGCTCACACACTGGCCTCTTCTTTATACTTTTCTTATTACTCCGCTGACGCTGTTTTCGCGGAATCTGCGGATATACCGGAGTGCTGAACCGCCGACGGTGAAGACAGGGCCCTCTCATCGCGGCTGGCACTGCCCCGCCCTCTCTGAAATCCTTCTTCTCTCTTCTTTCTCGTTTGTCAAGGCGAAGACACATTTTTCTTGTTCCAATTGGATCCGAACGCACCGTTCCCGCGGCGAAACATGTTGCCGCATCTCTAGCACGCAATAATATTATGTTATTTTTTTCGATGCTCGACCTGCAGCTACTTACTGGGAGCGGCAATGAGACGGCGTCTCGCTGCCGCTCCCCTTTACCGCGCTCGCCTCTCCGAGGCCACGGTTTGGCGGCTTCTTCGCGGGAATGGCCAAGGTGCAAACGAGGTCGTCCGCGAAAGCTGGCTCGTTACCGTCGTGACAGTAACGAGAATAGAGCACCGGGCCAGAAAGCGCATCTCCCGATATCGCGCTCACTACCTTCTTGGAAGAAGGAGAAGCGGCGCTGCATGTGCTGAGAAATCGTTCCGTTCCGTGGCCACCTTGTAATGCGTCGTTTGGAATGCATGTAAGATCGCAGCGGGATGGCGTTGTACGGCGAAAGCCTTAGATGCCTCATCAAGAGCGAAAATTGACTGTCGGCGTCCCGCGTCGGTGGCGTCAACACAAGTGATGCAAAAAAATCACCATCACGTGATGGCGTCGCCATATGACGTCATCATGACGTCACAGATCGCCGAAATGTGTGACGTCATCGTAACATCACATGATGGGACGTCACATGATGACTGACATGACATCCTCGCTTGGTCAAAGGTGGGCCGATCCCGGAGCCAGTGCAAAACCAGGTGACATGCAGAAAGCTTGCAATGTTTCCGATCCTGGAGGCAGTGCAGAGCGACGTTATGGGTGCAGAAAGCTGTCGAAGAGGGGGAAGGGCGAATCAATACATCGACTGAGAAGAAAAAGATGGCTTTCGCTGTCGAGTCGTCTGATAAGGGATCCCGTGAGTTTTTTGGTTGCGGAGAGCACCGTAGGATGTTTTGAATGTAATTCCTAGAGGCATGAGAGCGCTTGTTTTCCGTTTCAGAGTTGGGACATTTTATACCGACGCCAGGGATTTGTGAGACGTGTTCTGTGCATTCCTCGACACGGTATAGTGCGCGAAGAGTATTTTCATGTTGACTTCTACATAAGCTCTTTTCGCGTTATACTCTGTAACAGAGGGGGAAACACAGTTCGTAACGCACGCTTTGGGTTGATAATACCCAACACTTTAACGCACCCCTTGCTGCGAGGAAGCCCTCGAGAAAGATGGGTTACAACAACGCACTGAAACTCGCTTCTCGCACGAATGTTTCCTTTCTCTTTTTTTTTTTCGTCATTGCATAGCCTTTCGTGCCGCTTCGGCAATTTATTAGGTGCTCCCTCGCGGCATTCAGTCATCGTGTTGAAACTTCATTTCTAAAATTCCGCTCAGGACGCAACGTCGGTCTACAATTACAACGCGTACTTCGCTGCCCCGAATCTAGGAACGAGCGAGAGGTGTGCACGAATAACAGAGCTAGGTGAAGATGGGATTTTTGCGGGAAAAAATATATAATAATGAAAGCGAGAGTGGCGTAATAGTAAAACAGAAGCTGGGCGTCTCCATGGCGACCCCCGGGATAGCAGCGACGGCGTAAATTACCTCACCGCCGGCGAGCACACGCGTCATTGAAGTCAGTGCTCCTCCGGCCGCATCGTGGTTATCGCCCTCCGCACGCTCTCTTGCGCGCGAGCGCCTTTCTCTGGATGCCGCCAGGGCTGCTGTTGCTGCAGCAGCGGCTGCCGTTGATCCGGGATTTCTCACCCACCACATCGCTGGCCCGTCCTTCTCATCCGAGGGCTTCCGAGTTGTGGGAGGCCTCGATGCAGCGCCGCGCACTACGCCGCCACCCAAGCAGGGCGCGCGAGGGCGAAGAGTTTCAGGTCATCCCTCAATTGAACCTCCCGCTGCACACTTCACTCGTGCTTCTCACCGAGCCCAGATGGCTGCCACTCTTGCAAACGTCTTCACGACGACGGAAAACAGTTGGTTGGTTCGCCGCCTCCTCGAAGCTCGTAGCGAGCATCTTTTTTCCTTTTTGACGAGCGTCTTGTAGGCAGGTCCTTGGGCCACTTATGAACGTGCAGGCCCGGACATGCCTCGTGGCTGAATTGGGTGGATGGGCGCTGAAATCTCGCCAGATTCGCCGCCTCGTGCCGTCACCGTGCGACGACGCTCTCTCTCTTCTCTTTGCGGGAGGCCGAAGGGGACACGTACGACATGTAGATACAGATGCCCCCCCCCCCCCCCCCCCCTCGTCGGCGCTCGCATCATCGTCATGCCACGTCGTACGCATGACTCAATCGTGCGTCGCCAGTCAGCGTGGAGGAGGAGCATCGCGCGCGAGTGCGAAAACTGTGCGAGGACATTGTATGAGTGTGAACCTCTTTCGTGCCGGCGAACTCCGAATTGGACGGATCACTCAGTTCCTTTGAAGGAGCAGTTGAGCTATATGTACGAGGGCGGTCCGATAAGTACTTAGCCTTCAAAAGAAAAACGAAAATTTTGGAATGGTGTCGATTTATTTCGCAACATAGTCCCCTTTCAACTCTATACACTTGACCCAGCGATCCTCCAACTTCTTCATCCCGTCAGAAAAATGCGTTTTCTCCTGAGCTGCAAAATAGGCTTCTGTGGCCGCGATAACTTCTTCGTTCGACTCAAATTTTTGTCCGGCGAGTGACTTTTTCAAGTTGGGAAACAAGAAGAAATCACTAGGGACCAAATCTGGAGAATACGCTGGATGGGACACCACTTCGTAGCCCAGTTCAACCAACTTTGCCGTGGCGACGGCGCACGTGTGAGCTGGCGCGTTGTCATGGTGGAAGAGCACCCCTTTCTTCACCAAATGTGGCCGTGTTTTTCGCAATTCGGCGTCGAATCGGCCCAGTAATTCGGCGTAGTAGGGTCTTGTCACCGTTTTGCCCTTCTCAAGGTAGTCGACGAAGATCACACCTTGAGAATCCCAGAAAATGGTGGCCGTCACCTTTCCGGCCGATGCGACAGTCTTCGCCTTCTTTAGAGCAGGTTCTCCGTGTGCAGTCCACTGTTTCGACTGTTCTTTGGTCTCTGGTGTGTACCAGTAGATTCAGGTTTCGTCGACAGTCACAAAACGACGCAGGAACTCCTTCGGATTACGCTTAAACAACTTCAAACACTGCACTGAAGTGGTCTCACGGACGCGCTTGTTGTCCGGAGTGAGCAAACGCGGCACCTATCGCGCCGACAGCTTTCTCATGCCCAAAAGTTCATGCAGAATATGACCCACGCTGTCTTTTAAGATGCCTACTGTCTCAGCTATATCGCGCACCTTCATTCGGTGGTCTGCCAATAGGAGGTCGTGGATTTTTGCCACGTTATTGGCCGTGGTAGCCGTTTGCGGGGCCCTTAGGCGAGGCTCATCAAAAACCGACGTGCGACCACATGTAAACTCGTTGAACCAATTTTTGACGGTTGCCGTCGAAGGAGAAGACTCACTGTAGACGTCATCCAGTCGCTCTTTGATTTCGCTGCGCGATTTCCCTTCCAAAAACAAGAATCGAATCACCAACCGATATTGCTCTTTCTCCATTTTTAATGGACATACGAAAATCACCGGCTTCCTCAATCGGCCAAAACAAAACCGCGAGCCCGATTCGACTGGACCTTTGCACATGTGCCTCTAAGAGAGTGTACTGAGTGTACTCACGTCAGTATATGTCTCATGCGATAGCGTCGCGCTCTCGCGGTGAGGCTAAGTACTTATCGGACCGCCCTCGTATATGGCCTCCGAGAAGGCCATTCGCAAGAGGTGCTAAAGTGTGGTGTACGGGCATCGTCTGAGGCCTGGAGTTTAACTTTTCCTGCCGCTTGCGTTTCTCCTGAACACTTGGTGTGCGCAGCGAACTTGAATATATAGTGTTTCTTAGTGACTTCTATCTTGCGGTAATTTTTTACATTTATTGTTGTGCTGACGTACGAACTCAAGTAACCTGAGCAGCCGTTTCCAGTTGCTTCGACAGACGTACAGGTTGACTGAGGGCAAACGAGTTTCTCAATGATATAAGCCAAGTCTACAGTCGTCATTATATAGTGGAGCTTCAAGGTTATTATTTTCGCCTGAGTAACTACTCATTTGAGCTTCCTTTACGCATAGATTATTGCAATGAAAACGCATTTTCCTCTACTGAACTTATGTCATTGCTCTTTGTCCACGCAGTGCCCGTGCCTGAAGAGCCACCCCGTGGTCATGCCGCGTTCGTTCCCGGAGGAAGTGCACCAGCTGCGCTGCCAGGAGAGCGCCGAGGCGGGCACGGTCTCCAATCTGAAGTTGCACGTAGGCAAACTGTTCCGGTCTTCGTCGGCGACGACCGCCAACGGTGCCGCGCCACCCAGCCCGTCGCCGCCCTCCAGCCAGACGTCCATACCGCCCTGGAACCCGGCCAGGCGCATCGTCACCTTCGTCTGTCTCGTGTCGCTCATCTGCACCGCCATCATCGTCGCCGTCGTGGTCGCGGCCGTCCTCCTGTCGCGCCACATCGCGCACCCGTCGCGGCAGCAGCAGCGTTACCGGCGGCTCATGTCTGACGTCGCTGTAGACGTGGTGCCCAAGCCTCAGGACCTCGTCGACCGCACCAACACTATCGTAGTGCACCGCAAGAACCCGACCGCGTGGCAGTCCCAGTCGCGTCAGCTGCGCTCGCTGCTGGACAGCTACGCCACTGAAGGCGGCGCCGGCTCCCGCTGCGAGCCCGGCGGCCGTTGTCCCTTCCCTGTGGGCTTGGTCAGCGACAACTGCAGCGCGGCGGACTTCTTCGGCTACCGGGAAGGCGCCCCTTGCGTTGCCCTCGTCTTCCGCCGCGCCCCGGACTGGACGCCGCAGCCACTGGCGCCCTCGGACCTCGCGTCACCCGCGGTGCCGGACGAAGTGCGTGAGGGCTACGACCCGGGTCTGCTGTACGTGACCTGCAAGAGCGAGCACATCAGCAGGGACATCGACATCCGCTACTCGCCCTACCACGGGTTCCCACTTCGCTTCTTCCCGGCCACCCGGCACCCGCCGATGTTGATGCTGCACTTCCCCAACCCGCCGCTTCGCACCGAGATATGGGTCACCTGTCGCTTCTGGGCCAAGAATCTCGACCAGTCCAGCAATGGGAAGGTGACCTTCAAGCTTCTCGTCATGTGAGTCCGCACGACGAATAGTGTGAATCTGGTGAGAGTTGAACGATACCATCCGCACCACTCCTCTCCACGTGGAGGACGGAGCCGTGGACATGGTCCATGGAGCGATCACGTACCGGCCATTGCTCAGAAGACCGTCGGGCTCTCCGTTTACCTCGGCAAGGACCAGTTCTAGACTTCTTGGTGCGTTGACGTGCGCGAGCTGTGATCCTCCCGGAAGGTCATGCGCGTCAGGACGCGAATCTGCTCCTGCTGCTGATGAAAGTGGCTCGTGGTCCCTGACGCGCTTGTGTAAAAAAGCGAGAATCGATGTTTACGCGGCTGCGTTGACGATGTGGACAGTTACACTCAAGTGCCGATACCCGTGCATCGCACCCTTTATCACTGGATTCTGTCAATGAACAGTCACTTGCGTTTTGTTCATGTCATCCTCAAGCATTGCTTGCCGTTGCGGGGACTAAAGACGTTCTTGCTCGTGAACAATACGGAATGTGCGCACGAATGTGTTGCAGTGCGTACGAAGTGCAAAAGCATAACGCGTGTAGTCGTACTTTCAAACGCTCTAAATGGCGCATGTCTGCGAAGCAGAGGTTGCCCCATTACCGTGTTTGTGTCTTTGCGTGACAGCGGCGTTTCTTGCTTTCTTTTATTTATTTATTTTTCTCTGTCTTACGAAGGCGACTGCCCGTGCAGAAGAGATACATACAGAAGCAAAGCTTGGTAAAACAATTTTCGAAAATCACAGCCGCTATTCCAGACAACGTCATTCGCCCAAAACTGCCAATGTGGATTATTTTTCTCGCTCATTGCGACAGGCATCACGCAGGCATACGTCGAGGTATCCCGAAGTTGAAGCATGCTAGCACGGATACCCCTACGCATATGTTGAATATCTCAATCTTTCTTTGTTAATTTATTACAAGCGTTGTTCTGTTGATTGTAGATTATGGCTGTGTATTTTCTTTTTGGCGCGATGCCAATGTAAATATACCTTCTTAGTTTTCCTACGTCTTCAGACGTATCTCGAGTGGCCGAGCTCATTGTCTGAACCGCACAATGCTGTAGGAACCAGCAGTGGAGGCACGGAACGTATATGTCTCCACATCACAACACGGCGCCTTGAAGCGTCCCTGTGTTCGGTACAACTTCCACGACGTGAATTCAGTTTGCGAGAGGTAACAATATCCGTGGCTGCAGGCGTGGTGAAGCCGTGCACGCTATTTTTGTACGAAAATGGGACCTAGTGAACGCACAGAAAAAATTCTTACATATTCTAGTTTCCCTGCCGCAGTTTGTCACGATTTTCTTTCCACTAAGCGTTCACATTTCTACGCATTCGTCGCCGTCATTTGTCGTACACCGTTCACTGCAAGTGGTCCTAACTGCCTGTGCCTTGAAGGCCCGCCCAGTGAGTGTAAAAGCGCACCCGTCGTCACACTCTTCACTTGTACATGTCTTTGTTAGCGAGATGACCAAACTTTATAAGAAAAAAAAAAAAACATTTATTTGCTCTTGAACTTACCCAGGAGTCGCATAGATGTTGCTCCCTAATTTAAGAAATTTCTCAATAGAAAGCTCTTATTAAGCTCAATGATGATGAGAGTGATGTTGATGAACACCCGTTCACTTACATTTAAGTGCACGTTAAAGAACCACAGGTGGTCAAATTTAATTCGGAGTCCTCAGTACGGCGTGACTCACGATAATATTGTAGTTTTTTGCTCATAAAGTTCCCGAAATTAGGATGGTGATTGTGATTATGGATATGTGATCGTCGTCTTGGAAACGTGATGGTGGCACGATCGTTCTTCAAAGTGTTGCCGTGCATTTCAGTCACTAAATATATAACTAGGAAAGCGCAGCGCTGTCTACCGTGTGAAGAAAACGCTGCCCATCTTCAGTGAATTATGCGAGAATGAGTTGAAGGAGAAACATGCATTCACTATAATGATTCGATTCATAGCCATGCGATTTGTTAGTCACTCCTTCCACAGCTACAAAGCGCTCCGTAATTTACGATCTTTCTCTGAGGTAAACCGACTTAAATCCCGTTAGTAAGGTTCATGCTGTTCTTCCGTAATATAGTTGTGCTGATTTTGTATGTCTCGGATGTCGCGAACAACATGTTTACGAACGCTGTATACTTTGTTTCCTTGACTGCATTGTTCTAATACGGAGTTAATAGCGGCTTTAGGTTCATCAGTGCGGCTTATTCCTTTTACTTCTGTGCACTGTGCTGGAGGACCACGCGTTGTTTCTCTGGAAATGATTGTTGTGAATCTAGTCCTGGTTGACGAGAAACGCACCTGTGTATAATGTTGGTGAAAGCGGCATTAGCGCATGCGCAGCGCTGTTGTACAAAGAGGAAAAAAGTTCACCATACGTATACATATTACGTGTCTTCTGCCAAGTGCTGTACTCGTTAAATCATTTATTGTTTTTAAGAGCAATAAAATAAACTTTACAATAAAAAATATTGTTTCTGCCTTCATTGCTAGGTGGTCTCGGAACATGCAGAAATGTTCGTGCAGTCAGCCGGGCAATACGGAGTTGCAACTCAAAACTGGGCTTAACCCTCTTCTTTTTTTGTGTGTTTGTTTTCATGTCCTTGAAAAGATACAACGCCTCTCAAAACTGAACTGCTCCTTGTGCAGGCGCATAGCATGACAATAAAGCGTCGTAGTGTGCGTAATGAGAGCAGCATTTTGGGCAAGTTGGTAATCCATAACTTGAGAACGACTGAGCAAACGAAATAAACACGGACGACAAAGAAGACACACCCAGCGCAACCTTTCAACTAAACTTATTGTTCCGCTGGAACTTTTATATACTGACACAGTATCATTATATAAACAGATCAGTGTCAGTATATAAACAGATCCAGTGGCACAATAAATTTAGTTGAAAGGTTGTGCTGACTGTGTCTTTTTTGTTGTCCGTGTTTTTTTCGTTTGCGCAGTCGTTCTGAAGTGTGAGTAAATTTTATTTACAAGAAAATATTATGTCTCATGAGTAGAAATGTCCGGCGTTGACAATACAAAACGGTATCAAAATTACGTCACGTGACGTTGTCCATGACGTCATGACCATCACATGACATGTCTCACGTTCAAAGGTGAGCCGATGTGTAACATCATAGGTACCTATACAAATTTGATGAAAGGGCTTCTTTTAGAGAGTTGAGAGTTGCCATGTAATTGCTAAAGGTTCGGACGCACTAAGCTATAAAACAACCGAGACAGCGGCAATTGACAGCTGGGGTGAGCAATGCGTAAGCGTGGCGTCGATTGCACTCGCAAAGAAAGACAAACTACCTTAAAGGGACACTATCGAGAAGCAATGAATCCGCAATGGGGCGCATGTTTACTGCCTCGACTATTTGAGGAAAGTACCTATTTTTGAGTATTTATGTTCGGTGAAGACGAATCGCCCCCCTTCTAAACATTTCAGGGAGAAGGGGAGCCCTAGGCCTATCCCGGCCCGCCACGGTGGTGTAGTGGTTATGATGCTCGACTGCTGACCCGAAGGTCGCGGGATCGAATCCAGGCCGCGGCGACCGCATTTTCGATGGAGGCGAAAATGCTCGAGGCCGGTGTACTTAGATTTAGGTGCACGTTAAATGACCCCAGATGGCCGAAATTTCCGGAGCCCTCCACTACGGCACATTCATAGTTATATTCATATCGTGGTTTTGGGACGTCCCTCCCCGCTGGATAGGGGCCTGTCTCCTAGGCCTTCTTAGATCCGTCAAGTCCAGACGCACAATTTTTATAGGAAGCGACCAATAAAAGCATGAATGCGCACGAACGGGCAAGAAACACTGCGCCTAGGGTGCTGAGCAAGTCAACGCGCACAAGGTTCAGCGCAGCGTAGTGGCAAGCCAGATAACGTGCGTCTTTGGTTCAAACTTGCACTGCAAAATTTTGCGCACGCGATGTAATCACAGCCGACACCTTATCGATGACGTGTCAGGACTGCGCATGAAATTTTGACGTCACATCGCAATAGTTGACAGTTCGTCGTAACAGCTCAGCAGCTCGGTTGTGCTTCAACAGTGACTGGAAATACGCAAGCGCAAGCAAAGTGCAGCTATCGTGGAAATGTGCGATTGCCGGGATCCATTGTTCCAGCTCGCTGTCCTTCGGAGTAACATTGTGCCCACGTCGTGCACGAAGGTAAGAGCCTTATTCTGCAGTCGGATGCCTTTCCGGCACTTCAGCAGTTTTGCTGAGATTTAATACTATCTGGCTTTCTACGTGGCAGAACCACGATAACCGTGGTGTAGGGCTGCGGAAATTTTGACCTTCTGGTACACTGAGATCACGCAGTACACGGGCCTCTAGCATTTCGCCTCGATCGAAATGCGACCGCCGCGGCCGGGATCGAACCCGGGACATTAGAGTAGCAGCCGAGCCCCGTACCTCTGTACACTCTGGCAGACCAATTCTGCTAAATTATGCATATATGTTAAGGTCGTAGTTGCAGCGATGGCGTAGTGGTAGAGCATCAGCTTCGCATGCAAGAGGTCCGTGGTTCGAATCCCGGTGCCGGACAATTCCCAACCGGATTAAAAAAAAAAAAATCCGCGTGATGATGGAATTGTGTAAAAAGGCCTGGGGTGCAGCCTCACTGGCGACCACAGCCAGCAATGCACTCCCTCACCAGAGCAGGATTGGCCACCCTGGTGTAGTACTTGGCCACTACCTCCCACATGAATACACCAATTAACCCTCGGCCCTCAGTCCCCAGCGGCTGCGAAGCAACTGACCAAGGCGGCGGTCAGACCTGCGACGCAGCAGAGGGTGCTAAGAATCTCTGGGTACGGACAGGCCGCCATTGGAATCTGAATTTGGCTACGTATAACGCTAGAACTTTATCTAGTGAGGCGAGTCTAGCTGTACTATTAGAGGAATTAGAGGGTGTTAAATGGGATGTAATAGGGCTCAGTGAGGTTAGGAGGCCACAGGAGGCTTATACAGTGCTGAAGAACGGTCCACGTCCTATGCTATCGTGGCTTAGCTGACAGAAGAGAACTAGGAGTGGGGTTCCTTATTCATAAAGATATAGCTGGCAATATAGAGGAATACTATAGCATTAATGAGAGGGTGATATGTATCGTAATTAGGTTTAATAAGAGGTACAAGATGAAGGTGGTACAGGCCTACGCGCCTACATCCAGCCATGATGATCAAATGGTTGAACGCTTCTACGAAGACGTAGAATCAGCAATGAGTAAGGTAAAGACACAGTATACTGTACTGATGGGCGACTTTAATGCAAAGGTAGGCAAGAAGCAGGATGGAGATCATTAGTAGAGTTTGCAGAACGCAATAATTTACGCATCTTGAATACCTTCTACAGAAAACGGGCTACTTGTAAATGGACGTGGAGGAGTCCTAATGGCGAAACTAAAAATGAAATAGACTTCATAATGTGCGGCCACCCGGCATTGTACAGGATGTGGAAGTAGTTAACAAGATCCGATGCAGTGACCATAGAATGGTAAGATCTACAATTCAACTTGACGTGAGGAAGGAACGGCAAGAAGCCGATTAATGAACTAGCTCTGAGAGGGAAAGTTCAGGAATTCAGAGTTTCACTTCAGAATAGGTACGCGGCTTTAACCGAGGAAACCGACCTTAGCGTTGACGCAATAAATGATAATCTGACTAGTATCATCAAGGAGTGTGCAGTGGAAGTCGGGGGTACAGTCGTTAGACAGGACACTGGTAAGCTATCCCAAGAGACGAAAAACCTCATTAAGAAACGTCAAGCTATGAAAGCCTCAAATGCAACAGACAAAATAGAGCTGGCGGAGCTTTCGAAGTTAATCAATAGGCGTAAAGTGGCCGATATAAGAAAGTATAATATGGAGAGAAATTGAGCATGCTCTAAGAACGGAAGAAGCCTCAAAGCTATGAAAACAAAACTGTGCATAGGCAAAAATCAGATGTATGCATTAAGCAAGACAAGGAAGGCAAGGTCACAAACAATATGGATAGAATAGCTGAGGTAGCAGAAGAGTTCTACAGAGATCTGTACAGCAGCCGAGACATTCAGGATGATAACGTAAGAAGGAGTAAAAGCGCAGACTAATCTGACATCCCACCAATATTGACAGGAGAAGTAAAGAAAGCCCTAAAGGGAATGCAAAGAGGCAAAGCAGCTGGTGAGGATCAGGTAACATCAGACCTGTTGAAAGACGGTGGAGAGATTATGTTAGAGAACTGGCCACCCTGTATACGAAGTGCCTCTCGACGGGGAGGATACCAGAATCTTGGAATAATGCCAACATCATCTTGATCCATAAGAAAGGGGACGTCAAGGACCTGAAAAATTACAGGCCCATAAGCTTACTGTCCGTTGTCTACAAGCTATTTACAAAGTAATTGCTAACAGAATTAATACGACATTAGAGTTCAATCAAACCAAGGGACCAGGCAGGATTTCGTACAGGATTCTCAACAATAGACCATATTCATACTATCAATCAGGTGATAGAGAAATGCGCGGAATACAACAACCCCCTATACATAGCCTTCATAGATTACGAGAAGGCATTTGATTCGGTGGAGACATCAGCGGTCATGCAGGGCACTGCGGAATCAAGGCATCGACGAAGCCTACATAAACATACTGGAAGAAATTCTACAGCGGATCCACAGCCACTATAGTCCTCCATAAAGAAAGCGACAGAATCCCAATAAAGAAGGGCGTACGGCAGGGAGACACGATCTCTCCAATGTTATTCACCGCGTGTTTACGGAGGTTTTCAGGGCCCTAGATTGGGAGTGTTAGGGATAAGAGTTAATGGAGAGTATCTCAGTAACCTACGATTCGCTGATGACATTGCATTGATGAGTAACGCGGGAGACGAATTGCAGCTCATGATTACTGAACTGGATACGGAAAGTAGAAGAGTAGGTCTGAAAATTAATATGCATAAACTAAAGTAATGTGGAACAATCTTGGCAGAGAACAGCGCTTTGCGATAGGTGGCGAGACACTGGAAGTTGTAAAAGAGTACGTCTACTTAGGACAGGTAGTAACCGCGGAGCCGAACCATGAGAGTGAAATAACTAGAAGAATAAGGATGGGTTGGTGCTCATTCGGCAAGCATTATCAAATCATGAATGTAATCTACCACTATCCCTCAAGAGGAAGGTATATAACAGCTTGCATCTTACCGGTACTTACCTACGGAGCAGAAACCTGGAGACTTACAAAGAGGGTTCAACTTAAATTGAGGACGACGCAGCGAGCGATGAAAGGAAAATGATAGGTTTAACCTTAAGAGACAGGAAGGAGCAGTGTGGGTCAGGGAACAAACGGGGGTTAAGGACATCACAGTTGAAATCAAGAAGAAGAAATGGATATGGGCCGGCACGTAGCACGTCCGGCAGGGTAACCGGTGGTCATTAAGGGTAACTGACTGGATTCCAAGAGATGGCAAACGCGTGAGGGGGAGACAGAAAAATTAGGTGGGTAGATGAGATTAAGAAGTTTGCAGGTATTACGTGCAGCAGAAAGCACAGGACCGGGTTGATTGGCGGAACATGGGAGAGGCCTTTGCCCTGCAGTGGGCGTAGACAGGCTGATGATGATGATGATGATGATGATGATGATGATGATGTTAAGGTCGTGCTTTGGCGCGCGGTGTTGGGAAACCGCAGCAGCTGGAACGCCAGTATAGTGGAACAGGAACATAGGGAGAGCGCGTTAGAGCACTGCATGGGCTCGGGCCTACCCGAAAACGCGGCCCGGCCCGGCCCGTGGGCTGGGATGGGCCGGGTAAAGTCGTTTTCACGGCGGGCCCGGACCGGGCTAGGGTCTAAAGCTCCCGGCTTAGGGACGGGCCCGGGTTTGAGGTGGCGGGCTCGGGTCGGGCCGGACTTGGACTTTGCTGCAGTTCTTAAAGGGACACTAAAGTTAAACAATAAAGTTAAACAATGAATAGGTTTAGACTGATAAAGTGTACTCTGAGAACTCGAGGGTCATTAATTTCACCGTCATAAGTTTAATAATAGAAGAGAAAATCAACGTCAAATTTCAATTTTAAATTTCGCGCTGAAATATCTGCGCATGACGACACGGATTTCAAACTGTATTGTCGTATTTTGGGGGCTTGGCTCAACGAAATTTTCTGAAACTTGGTATGTTAAGTCTGTGGCCCCCGCAGAGGTCCATGTACTTCCTTTTACCGATTAGGAACGGTGTATGCCCCAGTAGACGCCGTCAGAATCTATGGATTCCTCGAATTTCAAGGTGGCGTCGCCACCCGCGTTTTCTTTCGCGCGTTTTCTCGCTTACCAAGGGTCTTGTCGCGGCAAGTGTGGTGATCTTGGAATTGTGAAAGAGTTATTTACTGATCGTAGAAAAATCGTTGTTCTCTTTAGAGTCCCTTTATATCTGTTCCACATACGTTGTGCAAACATGTATGTCACACATTTTATCTCAAAAAAAAAAAAAAAAAAAAACGCTTTTTCTTTATGTGGGCAAGCTATTTGGATAAGTATATGGGCTACAAGTACTGAACTTCGTTGCATCTTGCATGGGCTACTTGGTCTATCTGAAACTGGCGAGCTTAAAGTAAATAGACCAGCGCTTATATAATTAACATCTCGCTATTCTATGCTTTATTTGCATTCGTCATTATTTGATATTCCAAATTTTATTCTGTATCGCAGTAATAAATGTAATATAATAAATTTAGACCTATAATTTATCATCGCAAAAGCGATCATAGAGCTCCATAGCAGGGAAATGTTCTTGAAAGTTCCAGCCTTCCACTAAAACGAAAAGAATGCTCGGAGTTTCATTACATAGAATCACTACAAACACATTCTTTTTCCGTGATTCCGTCACGGCTCGCAGTGGTCATGTGAGCGACATGAACATGTGCAGCCTGCTTTTGTGCCCACATTGTTAACGGTCCGAGTTTTCTTCTTGTTCCGCTATATCGGCGGTCTCAAACAGACCTCAGCTAACAGGCCGCATTCACGAAAAGTTACTCCCGCAAGAAGGGCCAGGGCAGTGACGAAGGTAGGAGCGATGGAGGGGGGGTAGTCAGTCAACCTTGCCATTGAAAGATTACATTTATCATGTCTCATATATGGGTCATTCTGAAGGAAATTTAGCGGCAGGATTACAACATGTCGATGCCTACGCGTATATCCAAACGACTAAAATCGGGACGCCGCTTCTGAAATATGGTTTTGTTTCACGGTATGTATCCACACATGGTGACCGCAGGGGGTGCCTCACGAAAAAAAAAAAAAAAAGGCTTTAGACCATGACATGTCTGTGTAGCTGAAGAAGTACTTATAAAGAAAATTTTTAAAAAAAATGAGACAAAGACAGTCATGCGCGGGCCACGGGCTGCGTATTTGAGACCCCTGCGCTATTAGTGCGAGAGCAACATGATATTGTGCAGGAGTAGGATATGTCCATTAAACAAGGCTGGGGCAAAGTATATTCGTTTGACGAAATATCTGGCTTGAAAAAAAAACAATTACGAATTCTGCGCCGGATGACGTCCCCTTACATCGAACTATATGCATCCAGGAGTAAGCGCCGAGAAGCTTATTGGCGCCTTTATACCAAACTGGAACGATCCCGAAAATGGATTGAAATCGCTTCGTCCACCTCCTGCCAGTCCTATACCGGCGTAGTCCAATGGCCACAATTATCTACCGGTATAACATCGTCAAGAGGCTTGTGCATGGTGCAAACCGTGCGTAACATACACTGCTGAAAACTGCAAGGAGGCGCCCTCAAAGAGGAGTGTGGCGACCACTGCGCACAGACTACGCAGCCTCCGTCTCGTCACTGATTAGCCGGCGTGCACCAGCTACTTGCGTGACAAACACGCTTCCGATAAAAGACAGCGCCACGCAGTTTCGTCGGAGGCTTACTTCACACACTACCGGCTATATAACCAAGCTACCAAGCTTGGTTGCATGTTTGTTTCTCTCTAACCTTCCGAAGCGAAGCATCGGCATGCTTGCCTGCTGCTGCTACTACGGTAATAAACATCGTTACGTTTATTGTTGGGATCCGTCCTTCACCGACTCCGCATCCTACAGGAGTTTCATAGATGCTATTGAAGAGTGGCACGACGTTCGGGAACGAGAGAAATGAAGGGATGAGCTGGACAGCTATGTCATTCTGCAGAGGTCTAGAAAGACATCCTAAATTGGCCCCAGTGGTGGAAGTTAAGAACGACGGCCGACGCCTTCACAATCCGCCAGGCAGATGTTGTGCGCCCTACTGCTAGCGCAAGCAGTGCAAGAAATGTTAACGCGGCAGGATAGTGATGCAACAGAGCATAGCGTGCTTAAAGCGGAATCTCTTGATAATTTGACTTTGCACAATAACATGTCAAGAAATAAACTTTAAACTACGGCGCAAAACTTATATAGACCGTATATACTAGCACTGGGTGATATATGAAAGAATGCTATCAGATTAGATCAATTAAGTTTATTGATTGCCCTGCGAATTGGTGGGATGGGCCCGGATCCCCGCAAACCCGATCCACCCGAATCCAGCTCACATGTAATAATACAACCAGATTTATATATGACAGACAAAGCGCAGACATTGCGACTCTAGAAAAGAATGCTATGACAAAAACTTCTTTTTTCTTCCTTTCGGCTGCTTATACGTATTTCTAAAGAACACGTTCATTATAATTTTTATCTAGGTAATGTATTTACAAGAAAGGTAGTAAGTTTGCTTTTTTATTCTGTTTCTCTTGCTGTGGCAGGTGCTGCTATGCTGAAGACAGGCGCCACATTTCTATAAGGGTGAGACATGGCGTTGTCGTTAGGAGCATGCTTTAAATTTTAATAAGAGCGCATTGAAAAACAAAGGAAAGAAGGCGTTCTGTTGTTTTGTTCCTTTGTTGTTATTGTGCTCCCTATCGAAACCAAACTCATGCTGCAAATCACGTTCTTGCTACACTATCAGGGGGGCGGTGTGCTTTAAAAGATGTCGGCGGACATCCGACGAGCGTTGTCTATAGGGCATGAAATTTCTTGGCAGTCGCACTCGTTGTGGGCAACAACTTGAAGCAACGTGATCGGCCTCTACCACTTATTCGTGTTTACGTCTGGTGTTATTTGTTTTTTTTTCTTTACCTATTTCTTCCTTTTCTTTCCCCCTATCTTCCTTTCCCAGGTTTCCCTTTCCCAAATGAGCAGGCAGGCGTTGTGCACCTTTAGGTGGCAGTTGTCAGCCTGTTCCCCCCTGTTTCCTCCGTCTTCGTGTTGGTGTTTTCTATGTATTCAAACCAAAATAAATAAATAAATAAATACACTATCTGCTACCAAACACTATTGATGATTCCCCACTGTAATTGCAGAGAAAAAATAGGTACAGTGTACCACTGCCGAACAAACGTTCATCGTACCGACTAATAAAATATATCTGGGGTTTAACGTCCCAAAACCAGTTCATCGTACCACAGATGTCCGCTCAACTGTTTTCACGTGAGCCATTTTAAAAGAAATTACCGTAGGGTAAAGCATAATTGTCAGCGAAGCATGCGACAACAAAGCAAAATATGCCACTTAAATGCCTTGCGGTCACTTACTGCTCTAGTGTGCGTACATTTTCTGGGGTACGACGTGGAGGGAGAAGCCATGAGCATAAATGTCTTAATTCATATTTCATGCTTTTTTGGTCTTGCTTTAGAAGGAATCTTTATTTGTCTCTCTCTGCTTTGTGTGCCCGTAATAATGGGAAAAGTTTCTGTCAACTGACTTCACTTTTGTTTTCTTTCGCATTCCGTCTCTACAAAAAAACTGACTTTACCTCTGATATGTCGTAAATATCATTTAAAAAAGCGAAAACTTGTATTAAACACTAATCGATACGCTAAAAGAGACGAGAGAGAGAGAGAGAGAGAGAGTGTGTGTGTGTGTGTGTGTGTGTGTGTTGTGTGTGTGTGTGTGTGTTTGTGTGTGTGTGTGTGTGTTGTGTGTGTGTGTGTGTGTGTGTGTGTGGGTGTGTGTGTTGTGGTGTGTGTGTGTGGTGTGTGTGTGTGTGTGTGTGTGTGGTTGTGTGTGTGTGTGTGTGTGTGTGTGTGGTTGTGTGTGTGTGTGTGTGTGTGTGAAACAACAACAAGATTACAACACATTTCAACACTAAACACCAAAAAGATGTTTTCCATTAATGAAATAAATATTTATCAAATAAAGCGTGGAAAAAATTCCAACAGGAACCTAACGAATAAGCGCCTCGTCCTGTCTTATTCGTTTCTTTCTGTTATTGTTTTCCCGCACTTTACTCCGTAATGCACTTTTAAACTCATCGCTCTACTGTCCTTGTTATAGTCGAGTAATATTCCTTGAGAACATAAAGGCATGCGGCTTGAAAGAAGGATAGGAAAGAAACTGATATATCAGCAGTGACCACCCGCCACGGTGGTCTAGTGGTTGCTGATCCGAAGGTCCCGTGTTCGAATTCCGGCCGAGACTGCCACAGTTCGATGTAGGCGAAGTGCTAGAGTCCTGAGCTACCACTATGGCTCCCTTATAATCACTCGTGATATGGGACGTAAAACCCCAACCATTATTTTAGAGTGAGCAAATATTTGTGAAATAAAGCGTGGTAAAAACGATAACAAGTAGGAACGAATAAGCGCGTCGGCCTGTCTTATTCGTTAGCACCATGTTGTCGTATCTACCGTTCTTTACTTCATAATGGACTTTCACCAACTCGCCCAACTGTCCCTGTTTGCCGAGTAAATATCTTTGGGAACAAAAGGACAGGATGCATGCTGCGTCCTGAAAGAAGGATTGGAAAGATAATCTAGTACAGGAAGAGTGTCCACCAGATCCTAATGCATAGCAGCTATATATATCGCTAGCAGATAATTGCTCCCGCTCACCGAGTACGACAAGCTTGTTGTACACTACTCGGAGCATATCATCTACAACTGTACGCTTCCGTGCGTAAACAAATTCCGCGATGCGCTTCTTGATATCGAAGTCCCACAAATTAATTATCCAGGCCAAGCGAAGCGAAGCTTTCGGACAACGACCAATCGGCCTCAACGAGATTTGTTCGGTGAGGCATTTATCTCACGGATCGCTGCACTCATCGATCGCTCTGGAACTGAATGCATAATTTCGACTTGGTCAACAAGTCCGGACTGTGCGTGAAGTGCGTTCGATAGCCGTGTCAATGCGGTGATGTTTTGCATCTCTTGGTTCCTATTAATACCGCGCAATAGAAGTTCGTAGACCGTCACATGCTTGCGTAGGTTATTGTAAGTTTATTGAATGTGTTCGCGTGCCGGTAGCGTAGTCAGAAATTTTTTCAGAGGGTGGATGGGGGGGGGGGGGTTCAACTATACTTTATGTATGTTCATGCGTGCGTTTATGCGTGCGCGTGTAAATATACACATGCACAATTGAAAAATTTCAAGTGGAGGGGATTTGAACACCCCAAACCTCCCCATCCCTTCCTGGCTACGCCAGTACCGCGTACGGCGCATAAACGGTATACCGTTTGTATTGCGCATGTTGTATCGAAATATTCGGCGGGACGAATAAATTGACTGCAAGGTCTTGCAGAAGGTTCTTTGCAACGTAGACACTAAAACACGCTTGCGGATACTCCGGCGGTTCCCGTCGGACAGGCGAAAAGCACAGCCGCGGAATATAACCGAGCGAGGCAAAGTTCCTATTACTCTTCTTTTTTTTTTTTCATCTGTGTTCGCTTTTGACAGTTAATTAATCTTGCCATGCACAGCGCCCTATCGCTTCAGTATGTAGCGAGCAGGGCGAAGCCAGATATTGTTTCCGGGGGGGGGGGTGTAAAAGTTTTTGTGAAGGAAGGGGGCCGGTTCGAGCCCCCCCCCCCCCCTTTCTGGCTAGGCCAGTGGTAGCGAGAACACGTTTCGTTCCATTACCAAAAAAACAAAAGCGTAGAAACTTAAGAAAATCGATACGGTCAGTTACGGCCAGTGGTATAGTATAGCTGGATGTTTATACGTCGATTGTTCGGGGAACTTAAGCGCGTTATGTTAGCTAACCACGGTTGCCGCTGCATCGCATTGTCCTGCTTCGTCGTTTGGTGGCATGGAATGTTGCAGAAGCTGCGAAGTCCGTCGGCGTGTGGGAGGTGGTCCGACCGGGGCCGGACGTCGCTTTGGACGCGCCCTTCCGGCACGCGACTTCACGCTTGCCTTGGTCGCCATTGTGCGACGCCAGGACGTGTGTCGGTCGCCACAAGGAGCCTCGGCGGCGGATGGACCGCGGCTCCCTGGAGTCGTAACAAGCCCGAGGCTCGTCAGCCGTGTCCCCTTTCGGCCACGCCCCATGCCCAGAGGTCTTGTTGTCCCTATGCTAATGACTCTGTTCGTACACCGAGTGCACGCTCTGGCTGGCCCGCCGGCGGTACCCCACCTCGTTTAGGCTTAGCGCGGCAGTACCAGGGACTAGAATGTCGCCCCGCCATCGGTGACTGCACTCGACGTGGAACGAAGCAGAGCTAAACAAAGCGGGTGGAGCTGCACCCTCCGACCGAAGTGGGCGGGAGGGGTATTGCTTGCAAACAAAGCCGTGTTGGAGCGTGTCGCACTGTTAAATCGGGTCGTTGCACCGACGCGATTGAGGGTCAGTGTCGACCGCGTCAGGGCAGGGCTAGGGATAAGCTGAAGTTCGTCGGCGTTGCTGCTCGTACGAAGCATCGATTTGCGCGGGTATGGATAAGTAATGGTAGGTTGAGGTAGTAAGCAGCGACAGGCACGTAGCCAGGATTTTTTTTCGGGGGGGGGGGGGGGGGCAAGGCCTAATTATTAGAAAGAAAGTTTTTTCATGGCAAAAAAAAAAAAAAGTTGCCCGGGAATATAAAAGGCTGGACGAATTTCGGGGGGGGGGCGGCCCCCCCCCTTGCCTACGTGCCTGAGCAGCGAGCTTCCGATATGCTCCGTTTCACTTGCAAAAGAAGTTAGCCTCAGCAATAATGTTAACATGATAACTTCGCCTGTCTGTCCCAGTGTTTCATACAAAATTGTTTTACCATGGTATGATTCCACTGATAAAGGAGACGCACGACGCGTTCGAGAAGCAAGACGTGCCCCACATCTGCTCCGGGCAATACCTTCTTTTCGTGTGAACACAACGCTCCTGTTCCTCACCAGACATGTCAAAACGCTTACGAAAAGTGAGCGTCTTGAACCCGTTGCGGATATTCTTCAGTACAACATCTTCAGGAGCGCAGCGACGTTGGAAAAATCTGCTTCTCGGCAACCGCCCCGGCCGTGCGGGGTCTCGCCTCGCTAGATGCTGGCCCTATCACCGGCAGCACCCAAACCAAACAGCCATGGATGTGCAAACGGAAGGCGAAGACAGCTACCCAGCAACGTACAAAACCCAGCGATGGACTCCGATAATCCGTGCGTACAAAGGTGGAGAGCCAAGCCCAGAAACGCAGGTTGTACCCTCCCAATCTGTCCCGGTTTCCGCTAAGCCTACTCGTCTGCTAGTCGGCGCTCCGGCCGACGCTGCCCCTGCGTCTTTCAAGCCATCCTACCGAGCTCAACAACAACATTGCGCGTGGCACATGCTGTCGCGCTGCGAGGTAAACAACTTCCTTTACTCCCTCCTGGCACCATAAGAGTCGTTTCCGACCAAGAGGAGGACTCGCCTTGAACGGAGCCATGGCGCAGCCACTCATGCGCGCTCTGCAAGTCACCGCTGCTGGCAGGGATCTTGGAGAGCTTCACCTCCGAATACATCCTACGAATAACACCTTCACGGTCGCTACCGCTCACGAGACAACCGCCCTACATCTCGTCCAGCTCAAGCAATTGGTTCTCCAAACGACCACCTACCCAGTCGCCGCCTACATCGCACCGCCGCCCTCTGCTGTGCGCGGCGTCATCTCGCAAGCCTACTGGGAGGAAACTTCGGAGCAGATGCTACAGGACCTCCAGACCCGCAACCCAGATGCTGATATCATCGCAGCCCGCAGAATGGGTAGGACCCTCTCAATATTGATCACGTTTGCGCACGGACCAGTACCTCACACCATACGCTACATGAGTGTAGTGCACAGGTGCACCCAGTACAAGGGAAGCCTAGATGCGTGCACGAACTGTCGCCGACCGGGCCACAGATACGATGTGTGCCCCCATCCCAAAAGTGGCCTCTGCTCACGGTGCGGAGACAAGCATGAACGGCAAGATGTTCCCTCCTGTATCCCAAGCTGCATTCTCTGTGGGGGCCAGCACCTCACGGGCACCGGATCGTGCAAGGCGAGAAATCCCACCGCCAAACGACACAGCCCTACCGCTTCAGAAGACAAAGTGCTTTACCAAGGAGGACTTTCCCCGCTCGACAAGACCTACCCATCTACGTCTGCATGGTCCTCCGGGGCCACCAGGCCGAACGGCGCGACATCCCAAGACTCGGAAGTGAAGGCTCTGCGGGAAGAGGTAAAACAGCTCAGGGCAGCCCTCTCTACCTCCAGCCCAACTCTCCCTCAAATTTCACCACCCCCATCTTTACCAACCCTATCCGACCAGCCTCCTCAGAAAAAAAGGAGGCCTGATGAGAGCCCAGCCCAACCCATAGATTTGGAAGCGAAATTTCAGGATCTCGCCAAAAACTTAGAAGCCAGGTTCACAGAGCGCATCACGGCCCAAGTCACCGCACAATGTCAAATTATGATTGAATCTACTATTACCCGTATCATGGATAATGTCCTCTCCAGCATCATGACTAAGGTGGAAGAGCGTTTAGCTCATCTTACTTCTGGACTCTCAACAGGCTCTCTTCCCACAGCCCCACCTCCTCAACCCCTCCTTCGCCCCTCCACCTTACAACATGGCTCCTCCGACGGGCCCTAATTCGTTACAAATTATCCAATGGAACTGCAGGGGCTTTCGGCGAAAGCACGACCCCCTGCAGCAAATTATTGCCAATTCTTCGTTACCACCAGACATTATTGCTATTCAGGATGCTAATGTTTGCAGGCAACTACCAGGGTACGGTGTTATTCCATCAGACTCAACGGATGTTCCTCGCGTGATAACATATGTCCGTAACTCTTTGCCTTTCGTGCAGCATGATATCACTTCGCCTATCGCTCACACCTTCATTGAAATTTTACCCCCGAACCCTGCACGATCCCCCCTGTTCATTCTTAACTGCTATCTTCTTCCACGACAGTCGATTCAGTACTCCCTCCTCTCCTCAAGTCCGCCGTTCGATTGGCCGCATCAAACCCCCTACTCATCATCGGCGACTTTAATTGCGCTCACGTTGACTGGGGTTATCGGCGCACCAACCACAGGGGCACAGTCCTATACAATGAAGCGCTCATGCTCCAACTGACCATTTTTAATGATTTTAGCCTGCCTACTCGTATTGGCAATAGTGTCACTGCCGATACTAGTCCAGACCTCACGCTTGGAAGAAATATCGCCGACCTGCAGTGGGAAAGAACGCAAACCACACTGGGTAGTGACCACCACCTAATTCGCATAGCAGTGAATTATCAACGACCTCGGCGCAAATTTACCGTTAGGCGCGTTAAGTGGGACCAGCTCCGCAAATTCAGGCAAGCGCGGCCAACACAGGCCCCCTTCGACTTTGACTCCTGGGTTAGGCAGTTGCAAGAGGACATCCGCCAGCATACCCAAACGCTAGATACAACTCCAAAAATCCCCGTTATCGACAGTAAGCTCGCCCATCTCCTGGAAGCTCATGATAACATTACGCAAAGGTGGAAAACTCAAAAGCACAACAGGAAACTAAAACTAAAACTCGCGCAGCTGCAAACCCAAATAGAACAGCACAGCACCACCCTTTGCAAAGCTAACTGGGCTCAGATCTGTGAGGACCTCCGTGGCAATCTCTCTACAACCCGCGCTTGGCACCTGTTGCGCCACATGCTAGACCCCACGCAATCTAAAAACCAGACGCGTCTTAGCCTTCGCCGCCTCACTCATAACCATCGGCAGGACACAGATGCCTTCCTTACGCAGGTAAAATGCATCTATACTACACCTGGTCTTCCTAGCAAACACCCCGAGTACACAGGTTCACCCCAACCCCAGCTTGATGCCCTTATTACAGAATCAGAATTTCGTGCAGCCCTACTGAAATTACGCAATACAGCACCCGGTGAAGACCAAATTACCAATGCTGCCATCCGCAATCTTGATGATGCTTCCATATCTGATCTAGTGAACTACTTTAACGAATGTTGGGAAGTTGGTACCCTCCCTGCCTCCTGGAAGCACGCCAAAATAATATTTATCCCTAAACCTCACAAACCCATTACCATCGACAATATTCGCCCCATTTCATTGACATCCTGTCTTGCCAAGGTCTTCGAGCACATAATTCTTGCTCGCCTGACGACGTACATGGAAGACAATAACCTTTTCCCCCACAGTATGATTGGATTTCGTGCGCATCTTTCTGCGCAGGATGCCCTGCTCCAAATTACGCACGACGTGCATGCTTGACGATACCATACCTCACCTCACTAAAGCTATCCTGGCGGTAGACCTCACTAAGGCATTTGATAGAATTCGACACGATGCCATCTTAAGGCAACTGCAGGCACTGCAGGTAGGCCCCAAAACTTATAACTACGTTCGTGCCTTTCTCTCTGGGCGCACTGCCTCCTTGCACATTGATAACCTGAGCACGGCCCCTTATACGCTCGGCGAGGTCGGAACTCCTCAAGGCGCGGTCCTCTCCCCCTTTCTCTTTAATATTGCTCTTATCCCCTTAGCCCACAAACTTGATCTCATCCCACACCTAAAACATACCCTGTACGCCGATGATATTACCACATGGACTACTCATGGCTCTGACGGGGAAATAGAGGAAACTCTTCAATTAGCAGCCGACACCATCTCAGCTCACGCGTCATCTATTGGGCTCGAATGCTCCCCCTCTAAATCTGCGCTCCTTCTCATGAGACCAAAATCAGCCGCTAACTCGCCCATTGAAATCACTTTAGAAGGAACCGCTATCCCCCTCACCCCCACACTGCGCATCCTTGGCCTCTACTTGCAGGATTCCGGACGAAATGACCACACCCTAAAAACACTCAAGACTTCCACGCAATCCGTGTTGCAGCTTTTACGCCGCGTATCCTCCATGCACAAGGGTTTAGACGAAGCGGACAACATGAAAGTTGTACATGCTTTCACGCTTAGCCGAATTTTATACGCCACCCCATATCTCAAGCTGAACCGCACAGAAACTGAACGCGTGAACGCCATGATCCGCCTCGCAACTAAGGCAGCCCTGAACCTTCCTCGCAGCACAAGCACAGCCAAACTCCTTGAACTGGGCATGCATAATACCCTTTCTGAGCTAGTTGAAGCACATCTTCAGGCGCAGTATTTAAGACTTTCCGTGAGCGCCACTGGCCGCCATATTCTCGCTTCCATTCGCATAAACATACCCGCTAATCAGCCAACCTTTATACCCATTCCTCGACACATTCATGCCTCTATAATAGTTAAACCCCTGCCCCGCAATGTGCATCCTCAGCATCACATCGCTCGCCGCGTAGCTCGCGCAAATGCCCTTCACCAGAGTTATGGACAAGCTCAGGATGCCATTTGGGTAGACGCTGCTTGTACAGCACAAGAAGCTGTAGCAGTTGCCTACAACCCTACTCTGCCTCATCCTCTGATTCACCGCCTTCCTTCAGGCTCTACAGCTGAGGAGGCAGAGGAGGCTGCCATCGCCCTAGCCCTTGCCCAATCAGACGCACAGTACATCTTCACTGACTCAAAAACTGCTCTGTACAACTACGCCAGGGGCAGGATACACCCGCCCGCCTGGCAGTTGCTGAACACCCCCACGCAAAATTTACCACGCATGGTAGAACTCCAGTGGGTGCCGGCTCATTCAGGGAACCCCGGAAACGAGGCTGCCGATAAATTGGCGCGAGGATTAATACGCCGGGCTCAGGACAGCCTCGATTCGGGCTTCTCGAAGGAGCGGGCGCACACTTTTGCCGAGCTCACGCAAATACCCCGTTTGAACCGTCGGACATACCCTCCCCCAAATCCCTCCCTTACCCACTCCCAACAAATCCTATGGAGACGTCTCCAGACCCGCACTCTTCCTTCCCCTCAACTGTTGTCCCACTACTGTGGCACTTCCCCTGAATGTTCCCTGTGTGGCGAACCTCACGCCACCCTTTCCCATATTCTTTTCGGCTGCCCTGCTGATCCTCCCCCGCAGGGACAGCCTGCCATCTCCAGCTGGGAGGACTGGGAGGTCCTGCTCTCGTCTGGGGACCCGGCGTTGCAACTTGCTGCGGTGACTCGGGCTGCCGATGTCATCGCGGTGAGAGGCATGACCGTGTAGACGTGGCGTAGGACCGCGCAGTGGTCCAGGGACCCGGGGGGTCCAAACACACTTGCAAATAAAGTTTTTCTCTCTCTCTCTCTCTCTCCACTGATATTACCTTGGATCCTTTCTCATTCTGAGTATTTGTCTGCGTAGCTGGTTTTTAGCATTGTCCCCATCTTTTCGTTACGTGCCTCATTTGCCTTTTTCTAGTGCATGATGGCCGACAATTTAGGACTATTCTTGTTAATCTTATATCTTCGTTCTTTCTACCATTCCTAAGCACTTTGTTTATGGTTATTATTTTGGGGGGGAAAGGCTTGCTAGATGTATACAGGATGTTTCAGCTAACTTGTGCCAGGTAGTAAAAAACAGACAGACGCTATGTATGTCGAATTCCCGCACTATTGTTCCGAGCCATACGCAGCATGTCATGATATTTTTCTCCAATCCGCCAAGCTGCGTAATCAACAAAGGTTGCTTACGTAACTTCTAAAGTAGTAACTCTAGTGAAAAATCTTCTATGCTAAAGAGTTAGCGATCGTTCAGAAACGTCGGATTATTTCATCTATGTCCAGATGTCTTTTTTTTTGTTATGCTTTGCGCAAGTTAGCAGAAACACCCTGTATCTAGGCGTGCAGTCATAGCTTACAAAATGGAATGTTTTCATGAAAAAGCTTTCCACATTCACAAATCGTTAGATAACGGAAAGTTCAAAACGAAATACGATAGCAGCCGTTCTCTTGCATTTCTACCAGGCAAGTTTCACTCAGCAAAGCTCGGTAATTTTGATTTGATATTGTGAATGAGGGAATGCATGCACATGTCCGGAAAGCCTTCCGGTGGCCAAGTTAGGAAAAGGATGCAAGCTGTACTTTATAACTAATCGAGAACAGAAAATATTGTTATTATTGCTTGTGTATGACGTATGTACTTTTCTATGTATACCGGCCAGGGCACTAATTCTGTGATGAACCTCCACTGCCTCAGCAGCGCATATGAAAAAAAACGACCATAAACCATACACGTAGCCATGACATGTGTAATACGTGTTCTGTATCCAACAAATGCTGGTTGAACAACGAATTCCGCAACAAATGTGCCACAGGAAGCGGCATGTTCAACCAATGCTTCTCGCTATTATTGTCTTCGCTATTTCAGGATTCTTAGATGAAGCGACCTGCTGCATTGTTTGACATTTCCGACTCTCGTTAACACAATATTCATGGAAGAAGAAAATGCGAGAAAGAGAGAGAGAGAATGGGGTCATTTACACGTGCTTCTTTCCCAATCAATGCGCTCCTACTTTACTGTCCCTGAATAAATTAAACGACTTAGTAGTTATTTTACATTATGAGCCTTGGCAACGGCTCAGACATCGTGCTCAAGTTTAGCTCCGGGTCGTCCTACACGTTAATTATACTTTAAAATTGCACACTCATTATAAATTTGCCTTTGCTTTTCGACTTAGAACAGACTTTTTATTCGTACTGCGCGTCTCTAGATTTACTAATTACCTTTGAAGTTTTGGATTCAACGCGGAAGCTTGGGCTAGTTGGTGGCTGTGGAACTTGTGCATCTTAGCAAGCGCAGCGGAACAAACACAAGAGAAAGGAACACTAGACAAGACGTGTTCCAGGACGTGGATTCAGCTCATCCATATTGAACAAGAGCCTATTCGATGTCTTCAGGCCTTTGCACCGAACTTTAAGTCCCTGAATAAGTGGTACGTAACGTTATGAATAAAGTGACGGTATACAGGGTTTGTCCTAAAAGTAATGTCAATGATTAAATTGCAAAGCGTCTATACTTCATAGCAGGCTAGGACCGCTTGATATTGGTGCAGGGGGAAGTTAGTTCACGCATGTACCGTCGCACTGTCGTATGCTACCATCTGGAGAGTAAGGAGAAACTTTTCCGTAAACTCGTTTTCATTTCTCGTGCAAGCCACAATGCAGCGGAGAAGCGAGGTGCCCGCCGCGCATCTGCAAGGCATTACGTGCACTTTGTTGATGCGGCGGCTGATGACAATGAATAATTATGGCGGAACCACTTGTAATGGGTTGGAAGCTTTAAACGATCCACTATTTAAGTAATTCGCATTGTGTGACGCCCGGTCGTTATTTCACTCTCCTACCACGCTATATAACATACGTTAACATGAGAAAGAGAGAGAAGGAAAGACCTTTGTTGAGGCCCTGAGGAAATGGATCATGGGGGCCTTATGGGCTTCCTTGACGACAAATACAAGTACACTTGCGAGGTACCACTGAGCTGTAAATCATCATAATTTTTTTCAAGTATGGAAGCACTCACTATTCCATTTTTCGTCGTTCTGCGGAGAAGCGTGGCTCTCGCTACACACCTGTAAGACATTATGTGCACTTTGTTGATGCTGTGCCTGATGACGATGAAGAATTATGGCTGAGCCCTTTGTAATGGGTTGGAAGCATTGAACGACCCACTATTTGCTCAATTCGCGCTGTGTGGCGCCTGGTTACAGAATTCGCGTTGTGTGACGCCTGGTTGTTATTTTACTGTTCTACCACGCTATATTACATATGTTAATGTGGTTCCTTCCTGACATGAAGCCTGTATATAGGGTCTTTTTGCAAAGAAGTTTCAAGCATCGGCATGGCTCTGTAGCTGTTGGTATCCACTGTTCATCAAATGCACTGCTCTGATTCCCTTTTAGAACACAGTGTTATTGAAACTCCTTTTCTGTGCAACGCTTAATGTACGCTTGTAGAAGCGCCCTTGAGTATTTCGTTCGCTATGCATGTACATTACGCACATCTGTAATAAATACCATGAAAGAGAAAAAAAGGAGCACCGGCATGGCTCTGGGGTAAAATGGGCTGCCACACAGACAGCCGAGGTTGGAACCCCGTTCCATCCTGGATATTTTTCCTTATTTCGTTTTTCTTTTTTTTTCTTATTTCGCGTGATAGCGGTTACTGACACCGGCGGCGGACAACTACGGCGCCAAAAATGGCCGGTCTTGTGATCTCATAACAGGTTTCGCTGTAAAACAAAAGGATGGTTATTGCAAGATTTTTCGTATTTTGCGCGTTGCGTGAACGACCTGCTCCTGGGACGAGCTTTTAGTTACGATTGGGGGTGGTTCAGTGAGCTTCACGTCTTGGTGTTCCCGTAGAAGACGTGGCGTAAAGCAAACATTTTGTTCTTTGTCCCCTACGACATAAACTACGAGACACGTAAATGCTCAGACATTACTGACTTCAGCTTCAGTGATCGTTGTCAAACGGCATTCGTAGGCAGACGTTCGGTGAGCTTTGAAAATTACCCTATATATTTACGCAGCCAATTCTAACTTCAGATAACTGCTCTATGTGCGGCCCTGATCACCTTATTCGTTCACATACTACATAGCGCTACTATATACATTATCAATGGTTGAGTGTATCAGGGCTCATGAGGAGCCCGTTATATGCACCATTTTGAAATAAGTGAAGACGGCTGCGCCGAGTACAATGCAGGTGAACGCAATCAAGATGGGCAGTGCAGGATACGAAAGGGAGAATGGCTATTCGAGCATATATGTGCAGGGAATGACTTCAGGCTGATAGCGAGCGAAAATTTTTCACCCGTCGATTTTGATGCTTCGCGCTGTTCATGCATGGTATACCTTCTTAGATCACTGCGCTTCAAGCTGTGACGGCTGACACTGCCATTGACTTCAGACTTTTGCGAAGCCGTGACCGGCTGGCGGCAGAAAGTGATTTGTGTTTAAATCCTGTAGCTCATTGCCAGGAGCCTCTTGCAGACTTGTATACACGTTACAAAAAAAAAGTAACGAATTACTTCCTTTGAACAGTTTAATTGGCAATGTTTTACCAATCGCTACCCCAAGAAGCGATTGAGGAATTACCGAAGAGTGACGGATCGCTTCAACGTCACTCTTTCCTCCCAAATTTTATGCACATCGTACAAATATATAGAAAGCCCGGCTATTTCACCGCATCCTCGGAAGCGCTTCACATCGTGTTTTTCTCATCACGAACAAGTGCGTTTAAATTTTCGTTTGGTCATCGCTTTTCTTTTCTTTTCTTTTTTTTCTTTTACAGAGGAGCTGTTAAAAGCCGACTGTTAGTCCGTGCAGAGCGAGCAGAAATTATCATCATCATGAACCGGCGCTCTCTTTGTCCTCTTCTTCATCGTCGTCGTCCCTTCACCTTCGCTCCTAGAACACGTGCGCCGATTTCTCCGGCGCGGCATGCAGTAACTCTCATGGGCGAAACAAGGAGTGCAGAGGGAGAGAGAGAGAAAGATAGAGAAATAAAGATAAAGAAAGAGAGAGGTTCTTGGGGAAATATTTTTCTTGGCCTGGCGGGAGATTCGAAACCGCGTACCCCCGATCCGAAGGCGAGCATCATGACCACTCGGATAATTCAGGCATTCTAGTAGAGCATAGCATAGACTTGTACAGTATAGTGTAGCAAGGGGGTGGGAAAGAGAAGTGAGGGTGAGGTGGAGAGAAAGGAGGAGGGAAGAACGAGTACAGAGAGAGCGAGAGAGAAAGAAAGACAAAGAGAGAAAGAAAGGGGAGAAAGAGAGACAAAGACTGGGGTCGAGAGAACGACTGAAAGAGAGAGAGAGAATTAAAGAAAGAAAGAAAGAAAGAAAGAAAGAAAGACAAAGAACGAAAGAGAGAAACACAGAGAAAGAAAGGGAATAAAAGAGAAAACGATAGAAAGATAGAAAGAAAGAAAGCGAAGAAAGAAAGAAAGAAAGAGAGAAAGGCATAGACAGAGAGAGAAATAGATAGATATAAACATATACAAAAAATATAGAAAAAAAAGCACACATTGCCATGTATAGTATAGCAAGGGGTGGGAAAGAGAGAGGTGAGAGGGTAAAAGCCTGGACCAGCTAGGTGCCCTGCAGCTCTGCTGTGACCCAGTCTTGCGCGACTTAGTGCAAGCTGCGCAAATATTTTTTTTAAGTATCAGGACCGAATATTACACGATGAGGCTGATTTCAGGATACCTGCCGTTGTATCTGCGTGACCATTGTGATGCGCTGTTGAGTGCGAGGACACGCGTTCGATTCCCGACTATGTCAATAGCATTTCGATGGAGGCGGATATGATGAACGGAAGTTTACCCTGCATTTAGTGCACGTAAAGAACCTCAGCTGGCTAAAAAACTAATCCGGAGTTCTCTCACTACAGCGTCACTTGAATATATATTGTGCAATTTCGATATCTTTGACTGCGCAATTTCTTAACGATAATATAGAAATTTCACGATGACGACCGCAACCGCCTCGTTACGCAATGGAAAAGACGCAAGCACACTTTTTAGCTTTGAAGAATATTGCCACAGGCGCTCCTTTCTTTTTGTTTTATGTTACGGGCCCATTACACGTGGAACTACTACCTTGCGCAAACCACGCCCGAATGTGCGGGAACATTGCAGCATATTTCAGAATCTCCTGTTTGGCTCGAGCGCGAAAACGCGAACAGTTGTGTTTATTCTGGAACTAACACGGCCACCAGCGATAAGGCTCGAATGTTCGATGCCGCATGTATAAATGCCGACGCGCCTTACCGCAGATCAGATTACCGACTGCCGACGCTCTGTTCACCGCTATCAGTGTAAAGCGTGTATTGCTTGTACGTGTTGACTTTCGTTTGCCGGGCATAAGTTCGCCCAAATAAAGAGTTTCTTCTGGAACACGCCAACTGCTGCCTTCTTCAATGCCACGACCACGTGACAATATACACATATAACGCACACTGGGGCTTCGCGTCCCAAAACCACAACATGCTTATGGAGACGCTGTAGTGGAGGGCTCCGTAAATTTCGACCGCCTGTAAGTCTTTAACGTGCACTTTAAGTACTGGGCCTCTAGCAGTTCGCCTCAACGTTGAAGTACTGCTGTCGCCTTGCTTCGGGGAAAGTTAATTTCTCTAATACGCAGGTATTCAAGAAAAAGGATAAGATAACAGTTGGGACAACCTAACCTGACAGGTTCTTCTAAAAAATGGTCTTGAGTCAACCTACTTAAAGTGCGAGGCAAACTCTTTGAATCCTTATTACTCTCATACTTTCCCTAAGTGACCGGAAGCCGTCGCAGGGCGCGTGTGTGCACCACGGCGAGCTTGGAGTCGCACGAAAAGGCAGCAAGAACATGGCATATACTTTATTTTGGCACACTTGCAGCATTTTTCATATGGCGAATATATAAAGTTCAGTCCGCCTGTCAAAGAGGCGAACTTGGCACAGCACATTTTTCTCCGGACTAGCTTACTACACTAATGCAGGTGAAGGACGAATGGCATATCACTTCGCGGTGGAGCAGAGGCCCCTTTTCTGCCTTTCGTTTCCAGTTAATATAAGCCTCATTAGAAAATGAGAGTCGATACAGCTAATCGATTGCTTAAATAGCTTTTCTAACCCAAACACTTATAACCCAAACTTTCATTTGCTCGTCGATTGCACATTTCAGTTAGTAAAGTGCAGGAAGATCGTTTTGAGGCCGCTGACATTAGCGCCTCTGTATATATTCCGACGTTGAAACTAAAGATATATTTTCAAAGATATGTTCGTACGTTAAAAGCGGAACTCATGAAGTATGTTATGAACACGAAATATTCTTCTTGACAAATTAGATTGGCGGTGATACGGAGGGGGTGATGACCTTTCATGTGAGCAAAAATTGTCATAAAAACGAAGCTACAGAGGAAACCTTTACGCGCGTATCGGAAAGAAACATCGTAGTTAAAAAAAAGGCTTTTTGCGCCCCGAATCAGGCAGATTTTTTCAACTGCGAAGTTGCTTTTTCTTTCTCAAAAACTTATTGTTTTATTTTTCTGTAAATTTGCTTTGCTATCGGGTGGATTGTGACTGCTCTATTCATGAATCGCGATCTCATAGCTATTGTTACGCTACCAAGCGTAATTTCATGTAAAAAAACGTGGCACTTCGTAAATTTGCCGCATGCGCAGTCTGTACAAGACACGTTGGCTCTGTAAAAGTCCTTCTTTTTTTCCTCTGTAGTGTAATAGTATATATGCAGTCGTTTACTGTTTTTTCCTTCTTTTGCCACGGTGAAAGCGCCACAGCCTCGACTAAAAAGGGGGTACCCTTACTCCGTCAACCTAAGCTGACTCAAGAGAACGGAAAAATGGGCGAGTCGGTTACAATTTGATGCAACGAGTGGCGCGAACGACGTGGGCGGAAAGAAAGTACTCGTGCTGAGCATTTCTTCTCCGTATAACTATTTTAACTTGTTCAGTTAAAGATAATCACATCTGGTCTGACTTCCAAACTCTACGATACTCTTAATTCCTCCTTCACATGGTTTTGTTCCATTTTCAACCATTATCATAACGTAAATTTGAAAAATGGTAGGTCGCATTTCAGCTGCCGAATTCTCGCCCTATATAACTCATTGTGAGTACGTGACATGCTACAGGAATATCATGAACATCTCTATTACCTTTTCTTCGTCTCTGTATTTATCGTTCGCGCTACCCGTTGCGACAGGCCTTATACTGTGCACGGTGGCGCAGACCAGTACCGGCTGATCCACGCCTCTTTACATCACCAGTAGACGTGCAGGTAATCGTTCCTGTGCAGGATTTGGGGACACGCTCACATGGCGCCGTCTCTCGGCGGCCTCCGTGGCGCCGCAGCCGTAACTGAGTGGAAAATATGTGTTGAAAGCAAAAATGATATCCGACGAACAAAGCTCGCTATCAATTGATTCTAGGTGTTATACAACACACATCTACTGGAACAGAGTTTGCCAATGTTGCTTTTTGGCCTAATTGGTTAAATGAAGTTGCCGCTTGTCCCGTCGTGTCTGCCTCGTCCCTGTCTGCTAGCGCCATGACACCTTTTGATCTACTGGAATATTCTGGTGAAATTCCAACAGCGTGACGCGAAGTCGTATATGTTCCCAGAACATTTCAATATTTCACACAGAGACACACCTGAGGTTCTTATAAGCCGTTTGACATCTATCCGAATACCCCGGAAACGAAGGCGAATTGTGGTGCTATATTAGAATTTTACCATAATGTTCCAGTGGGTCATTCGTAAGCAGAACCGTCAGTCAGCTTTTATAACTAGTTTTGTTCGTGGCGTATTTTATATTTTTGGGGCTTTATCCCGTTCAATTAAAGGGGGGGGGGGAGGCAGAGCTGCCGCCGAGAGATAGTGCCACTTGCGCGGGTCCCCAAATTCTGGTCATGTCAAGCGATGCCGCTAAAAGGTGTACAGCTGCACAGTCCATATATGTAATCATTCACTGCAGGCTCATGCCCGTCCTTGAGCTGCGCCACCGCGAACCAGATATATGCTGGTTCTCTGGCGGTGTCTTCGTTCTAGACGGTCGCTGTCCCACCGATCGGTCGCGAAGGGGCGTTAACGGTATTCGACGCTGCAGAGCAACGTTCGCTGAGTGTGTTCCGAAGAGAGGAGATGAGGGAGTGATCAGCGGTGGGGATGATCCGAACGGTGGTGACTGCGTGTTTCCGTTGGTCACAGGCAGCGGTCCCGACCTCGCAGTCCAGGCTGATGTGGCCCTCATGAAGGGTTTCTCCGACGGAGACACTCTTGAGCTTCTCTTGAGCACGGTGCTTCCGGGCATTGTGGGTATGGCACTGCGAGGCCAGCCGTCCCTTCTCGTGGGTGTTGTCGTCGGCGGAGATACGCTGCTTGGAAAAGTCGGCGGAGTCGCTGGCAACAGAGGTGGTGATTGCAAATTCGTCGTTGACGGCGGTGTTACTTGAGGCGGTGGTGTCGCCCTGGTAGGTGACGGTGTCGTCCGCGGAGTTGTTGCGGAAGGGGGTGTTGTTATTCCGTAAGGCTGAGTTAGCCGGGGAGGAGGTGTCAGGCGGGAAGGCGGGGTCGTCAGTGGAGGTGGCGTCGCCCGTGGTGTGAGTTGAAGCGGTGGCGTTATTCTAGGGGGTGGCGACGGTAAGCCATTACCCTGGTGTGGCTGGCTGTTTACCACGGTAGAAGCGATGTTGGGCGTTGTAGGTGGCGTCGTCATGTTCGTAGATTGAGTAGATGTCGGTGTTGGCGACGGCAGGGCGCTTCGTCTGGGAGGGCTACTGCTGTGGACAAAGCTGACTTGGGCAGTCGGTGTGGTCGTCGGTACTGCGGGAACCGCCGGCACCGGTGATGGTGGGGGGATTCTCTTGATAGGAGCGGCAGTCCGACGAGAAGAGTCAAGCTGGGTCGTTGCTTCGGGTGTGCCGAGTGGTGCCGTACATACCGGAGCAAGCGGCGGGGGTGGCGACCGCGTAACGGACTTGTTTGACGTGTCGTGTCGAGGAACACTCCTCGGGGATTCTATCGACGGCGTCGTTGTCGTGAAACTTGCAGCCGTTGTGGAAGTGGGTTTTGCCAACGAGCGCCTCGGTGTGTACGACGGCGCGTCGGCAGCCGGGAAAGAGCTGGTAGCCGGTTCACGAGGTGTTGACGCCGGAGGCGTCTGCTCAATTTCTCGTGAAGGCACCCTTTCACGAGACGTAGAGTCCTCTGAGAGGTCCGCAGCCCAACGCCGTCTCGCTTCGCGGCGCGATGCCCGTCGTCCTGCGCAAAACGAATGAACACACAGAGCTCTCAAGTATGCCTTCCGGAATACGCGCTAAAGCCCTTGGACATATTATAAGAACGTTGCGTGGGAGGACTGCCCCGGTTAGGAGCAGCAGGCTAGAGACGCGTTCTTCAGGCCAACTCCTTTATCTTCAATAAATATTACTAAGCGCATGCAGCTGGGCTAGTTGGTTTTGTTTATAGCTATGTAACATGATACTGGTGAACAGGACTCGGCCAAATGGAGAGACAGCAACAACGCCAGACTTTCACTAAATTTTATTGCACACGAAAACATTCCTTTTATACTCTATGAGGAGCTGCCCGGCTGATCACCTATCATTACGCCTTGGCTGTAGGTGCTCCTAATGGAGCATAAAAGCAATGCTTTCGTGCACAATAAAATTTAGTTGAAGTCTGGCGTGTCTCTACCCCCCCCCCCCCCCGGGCCCTGTTAGCCAGTATAATGTTACATAGCATTAAACGTTATCTTCATCTCCTTGCGATTTAGGAGACGGACACAAGCGCTGTCTCTTCCGTCAGGTAAGTTGCTTCTACGACTAAATTACTAACAATCCCGGTCACTTGTTCAGAAACGATCTTAAACCTCACACATAATAATGCAATGAACTCATGGGGGCTTACGCTCCCAGAATATGTACAACTTGTCAACAAAGAAAATGGTGCAGCGGATCAGTTCTCTATATGATGTTACAATTTCGAAAAAGTTGCTATTTGTATAATGCGTCTACATTTTTCACCAACTGTAATGCCTATATTTAGGTACCAGAACCGGAGACACGCGAAAGCACGTTCATCAGAAAAGCTGCAACATCGCAGAGTCCTCATGACAGACCATTATATATTTGCTTTCAGAAAGTTCAAACTTAACTGTGTGATGCAACGTAATGTCTGAGTTAAGCCATAGTCGATGACTTGGAACCTCTACGGTGAAATTCGATGTAGTCAGATAACGCAAGTCAGTTCATCACGTCTCTTCTTTCAGCGGAGGGAGGTAGAGGAGACTGGGATTCTACCAATAAAACTGAGCGTCATGAATATCGTCCTAAGTTTTGCTATACGAGAATTGAAAGTTATTTCGTTTAGTATCACCCTGAAGCCGGTGCGTAGCGAAAGCAGAAGAGGTATAAAGATGCGCGTTCACCGTTTTTGCCTCGTTATTGTCTCATCAAGACAGTGGCGCCTGACGTCATAATATGATGTCAGCCACCACCGCTCATATATCTACGCTCATTTCTATGTATTGACCATACGACGCCCGTTTCGTAGGCAATAAAAAAATAACTGGAAAGTGAGACTGAAAAAGAAGTGCAGATGACAGCGGGACATAAAACCCAACTGGCCAAAGCCTGCAAGCCGAACTTTCCACGCACGTTTCAGCGGGAATGAAAAGAAAGCGTTAGCACAAAAGTTCGCTTGAAAGAGAAGCGATGAACAGAGAGAGAACATAATCGTAAAACCCACGTGACCTCGAGAGGGAGGACTATACACGACAGTGGAGCGCAACGAGCTACGTATTCGTCGGGTCCCTTTCTGCACGTTCTTCGATATATCTTTTCTACTTGCTGTGTTATTGCGTCCACTGTGTCCTTTTTAAGCGCCCTCTCATTAGTTTGAAGCAGCTCGACATTTGGACGTCATTCATGCGAGCTTTTTCGAGTATATGTAGGTTGAAACGACGTCTCATTGTATTCGGTGCTGTGAAATGAAGCTATTCACTGCACCGTCGCGTCTATGTCGCAGGATCTTACGCTCGCAGCTTTTCGGGCTCGCTAATGAAGACTGTATGCCTCGGGGTCAGTCCTACAAACTAATGACGTTTTTTCATTGCCACCACCATTGAACAATGGGAGTTGATCGTTATCAAGGCGCTGAAGGTGTCTCTCAGAGAGCGTGACGGAGGGTGAGCTAAATGCGCGCTTTACGTTTTCCCTTTAGAAACAATATGGGGGGAGGGGGGGCTGTTTTCAATGTTGGCTGTCCCAATACACCGTTAAAAAAGCGAAGCTACCCGTTTGGTCCTAAGCCTGCGCAGTGGCCCAGGTGGCTATGGTCTGCCCCGAAAGACGCGGGTTCGATCCCGACCGCGGGCCGGTCGCATTTCAACTGAGGCGAAATGTTATAGAGGCCCTGTACTGTGCGATTTCAGTGCACGTTAAAGAAAGCCAGATGGTCGAAATAATCCGGAGCCCTCCCACGGCATCTCTCAAAGCGCGAGTCGCTTCGGGACGTTAAACCCCACAAACCAAACCGTCTGATCATTTGGTCTTGTTTGAAAGAAGCGTGACAAACTCGTGGTCTTATTCAATCGTTTACCCTTCATAGCCAATGAATACCCAGGCGACGAGTTGCCGCGAAAGAAGCGACTTGTTTGAATCAACAAAGCCAGAGCGCTTAGAGTTAAAGCACTTAGTTATTCATGTTAAAAAGACTGGACGTGCAAACACGGACACAAGAGAGAAGTCAAGACACCACACACCTTATTTAGCTCTACACTGCGTTTCATACGGATGCCTCCCTCGAGAACTAAAGTCGGGTTTCAGGATGTCCATGTACTGAATGAGACGAGAATAAATTTTCGGCTGCAGAGCCTAGGAGGCTCAAATAAGCGCACTCGCTATTAGAAGGAGTAGCTAACCTTGAGCTCGAGCACAGCTCGGAACAACGGAACAGCAATTAAGAAGATATAGCGCTCTGTGTTTCACGTTTAATTACGCCGTCATTAAGGTGTGACCTCGTTGATCTGTTCTCATTACATTAACGAGGGCACCGTAATGATGTGGCTTATCCGTTGTAATAAATAAGCATGCCCCCTTATAGACTTTCCAGCCTCTGGGCACAACGACGTTAAGTAGTTTTCACCTGCGAATGGAGAGAGGTGCCAATAGGAACCAGAGGCTTTTCTCTCCGTGCGTAATGTTCTCTGCAGTTGTTTAGAGCCATGCATAGCTTCGGTGACAACGTGAAAAGGTTGAGTACAACCAGTAGCGAAGTGGCTCTATAAGAGACGCTGAGCTAGCTTGGAACTAGGCGAAAGAATGCTGACCGCACAAGCCGCGGGGCAAACTTGTCGCAATTTTAAACACTTCTCACGCTTGGCTGAAAAAGACGAGGATGACGACAGAGGAGGAGGAGAGAAAGTCAGGTGCTTAGCCTGCGCATAGACCGGCTTGTTACACTGTATTAAGGTAAAATGGTACTAAGGATAATCGAAAGATTAGTGCAAATACGAAAAAGCCCATATAACCACAGAGGGCTGGTGTAAAACTGGTATATTCATATTGCCACGTGCCTTTCTTATTATCACTTTTGCTGTATTCGGTTTTCGCCCACAAAGACTGTCAGCAACGCTCAGCGCAAACCGCGCCTCATCGTTCGAGAAGCTTCGCGATTATTGTAGATCGTTTTGTTAAGATTGCGGGCAAGACGCGAACACGCGAGCTTATTCTAGAGCTTGCGCGACAACCAGCGATAATGCTGGACTATTCCACGGCACATGTATAAATGCCGACGCACTTCACCGCTAGTCAGTTGATCGACGGCCGACGCCCTGTTCGCCGCTATCAATGTACAGCGTGTAATGCTGTAGTTTGAGTTTTCATTTCCCGGCCCAAATAAACAGTTTCATCTTGAACACGCCGGCTGCTGGCTTCGTCGACGTCACGACCACGGATAATATAATAGTAATTGTTGGGCATATGTCCCAAAACCACGACATGATTATGAGAGGCGCCGTAGTGGAGGGCTCCGGAAGGTTCGACTACCTGGGGTTCTTTAACGTGCACCTAAATCTAAGCACACGGGCCTCAAGCACTTCGCCTCCATCGAAATAGCGGCCTCCGCGGTCGGCATTCGAACCCGCGACCTTCTGGTCAGCAATCGAGTACCATAACCACAAGACTACCGTGGCGGGTAATGAACAAAGCAAGCGTTCCTATTTCTTTGGAATACTCCATTATGCGAGCGAGTAATGCCCGTACCGAGCGAGTCCTCCCTGTCCGAGCCGTGCCTGAGGAAGTCGAACAGCTGGTCGTCACTGGCCATCTCGGACGAGGAAGGTCGACTGCGGCGAAAGCTGCGGCGCAGGCTGTTCGAAGGACTAGCGTCCGGGGAGCTGGCGCTAGTCGTGAAACCACGCTCATCTGTGGTGCGAAGTCTCGGCATGTCGCCGGGACCTCGCGGCTGGCCGCCATCGGGCTCGGCGATGGAGCGCCTGCGGTTCTCCTGCGTTGGAAACAGGAACGTGATAGTGTGCGTAAATAATAATAACAAAAAGCCGTCATGGCCCATCTCACGCTGACTGTCGAAGTCTGTCTGATTAGTGTGAAGGCAATGTAAAAGCATGACTTTATAGACATGACAAGCTGCCACGCCGTGCACTAATATCGTTCACCCAAACGGCTTCAACCGAATGCGTGTAGAGTGCGACGGGACAAAAGTTTAGCGAGTAGATGACGTTTATTTATTCGAGGTACCTGCAGCGCCCGAAGCCATTACTGCAGGATTGCAGAAAAGAGAGAGAGTGGTCGGACAAACGGCAACTGAAGTAACAAAATGAACATAACTGCAACAGAACTACAAAACAAAACAAAAAGAAAGAAAGGATCACGCCGCTATGCATCGAACAATTTCGGAAGGTTCGGTGCCAGAACACTATACCCGAAATTTTCTGAGCGCTGCATACCCACCTCTACCCCTCTTTTCGGGAAAATAAATGTCATTTAGCAATCAAGTCCTCGAAGTCCTGTGCGCACTCGTATTTTTATGCAGTTATCACAGTGAACGAAACAACCACTCGGCTTCATTAAAGCAGAAAAATGACTAAGATATTGTCTGGGCGCAGGCTCTCTTTCTTTCTTTTTCTTTTTTTACCAGCGGTGTATAACACACTCCGAAAAATATTTCTGGCTACGTCACTGATAGCAGCTCTATATTTAATCCTACCTAATGCATTGCCTGCCTAAAATATTTTTTTTAAAAGAAAAAGAACTCGCTAAATTAATAGGTTAACTTTTTGATTTGTACGGTGGAGGAACGCGGAGGGCGCTCGCTTAGTGCGGATGTGCGCCCACATCGGCTCCCTCTTCTTGGAACTTTTCCGTGCGGATTTTTTGCCTCAGCTTGTTTTTTGTGTGCACCAAGCGACGCTGTTTGTTACCAGGAACAAACGGATAGCAAGCTTTCCCCGGTGGGTGGATTTTTAAAACTTTTATGAGACTTTGACTACCGCGTCTCATTGCCGACCCAACCCGTTGGCGCGCCTAGGCGGGCGGCAGGCCTGAAGATGAAGATGGCTACCAACTACAGCGTCTCGATGGTAGAAGGCATGAATATCAATCCAGAAGAAGCGGAATGCTCAGGCTGGATAGAGGTTTTGAGCAGGAAGAAAAAACTATCCGAAAAGGCAAATCTTCCTGACCCTGCGCCGGAGAAAGGAAACGGCTATGGTGGCCTCCGCACTGCCGCCCCATCACGAGGCGTTATGAGACGCGTCGTGAAAGCCTCTAGGATCCCTAATTTACCCAGGGATCATTTCAAGACCATCGTCCGGCCACGAGGTGGCCTGGATGTCAGGAAGGCGGACCTCATCGCCTTCAAGCGAGCACTCGCCAGGGCGGCTTCCTTGACGACAGAGCAAACCTGTGAAGATACATTGTGCGCAAATCCTTTCCAAAACATCTTGATCGTGGCCACGCCGCTGGAAAATAATGCGCGGGCCTACGCCAAGGTTCAGCAGATTTGTATGGGAAATGCCATCACCGAGATAGCGGGTTATGTGGCTGCGTCTGACGACACCTGCAAGG
This sequence comes from Rhipicephalus sanguineus, assembly GCF_013339695.2. Classification (NCBI taxonomy): domain Eukaryota; kingdom Metazoa; phylum Arthropoda; class Arachnida; order Ixodida; family Ixodidae; genus Rhipicephalus; species Rhipicephalus sanguineus. The sequence goes on along the minus strand of NC_051177.1, from coordinate 23,762,787 downwards.
GGGTGATCCGCGGCATCAACCCGGACATCAGTGAAGCAGAACTGACAGATATGATTGTCAACAGAAGGAACCCGGGAGCCTTAGGGGTCCGGAGAATTAAGAAAACACCGACAGTGATTGTGCTGTTCGACGGACTAAAGGTCCCGCAATATGTACTGTGCGATGGTGTTCGCTACCCCTGCTCTCTGTACCGTAGACAAGTGGACATCTGCTACGCGTGCGGAGATTTGGGCCACAGGGCAGACGTTTGCCCGAAAGGTGAAGATCAGAGAAGGTGCCGAGGCTGCGGTATCTTAACGCCACCTGAAGATCGTCACTGCGACCCCAAGTGCGCCATCTGTGAAGGGCCACACCTAACAGGGGACCGCCAATGCAAGAAGAGGTTCCAGGTGCCCTTCATCGTGCGTCAAAGGCGCCGGCGGCGCAGGCGTGCCCGTCAAGCGCAACTGGCAGAAGGCTCAACCGACTCCGAAACTGGAGGCCCGGAGGGGAACAAACCCTTCTCCTCCCAACGCGGGACCAGATCGACATCAAGGACGCCGACGGAACGCTCCCGTTCCCGTTCCTGTTCCCGCTCCCATTCCCGGTCCAGAGGACGCCCAGGTAACAAACCCCGGTCCGGCTCCGGGGGGTGCGACGACAATGCCAGACGCTCTCGCCCAAGAGAGCGCTCGGACTCCACAGTCCGGTTTCATGAATCAAGAACGTGGGCGGAAAAAGCCAAGATGGGTGCTCAACGTGGTGCACAGGTAACGCAGGGTAACTCGCCAGAGTATGGAAAAGAGCAGTCTGAAATTTTAGCCTTAAGAAAGGAAAACGCAGAGCTTAAAGAGGCTTTACAGGCGCTGAGGTCGGAATTCGAGCGCTTCCGTAACTCGCGCGAACCACGTGTAGCTCAGACTTCCATTCCGGTCCTAGTGGGTGGACCAAATAAGCGTAAGGCTGTATCCCCACCGGCGCCTTCAGAAAGGGAAACTGCGAGGTCGGACATTCCTCCTAATCAGCCTTCAAAATCGAATTCCAACCCGCAAACATCACTCTCCATGATTAATGAAACTCTCAACCAAATTAGGGAAGCACTAGCCATACAGTCCAACGCGATTGAGCACATGGATGGAAACCTCACACACTTAACACGCAGAGTAGGAATATTAGAATCTAAAATGAAAATGGTAGACTTGAGCAAAACTATCAAGGGAAGAAAGATACAGCAGGAGCCTGATAGTGAAGATTGCAACGAGCCCGCGGATTCGCCGCTGGCCATGCTAACTCAGTAGTTTCCAAAATGGCGGGTCAAACTGGTAACATTATTATCTGACAGTGGAACTGCGCAAGCTTCCCAAAACGTAAGGCTGCACTGCTGCAGATGATCAAGGCACAAGAGATTAGGCCGCACATTCTGCTCTTTCAGGAAACTCTCAGTGAGCATATACACCTTCCAGGGTACCGATCAATTTGTCAAAGAATAGATAAGGACCGAGGCATAGCCACCCTAATAAGAAAGGACACCTCCTTCACGGAGCATGAAGTTAAAATTTGTGAGGCGGAACGGAAGACTGGCCTTGAAGCGCAAATGGTGGAGATTATTCCCAATGGGAAAATTCGCCAAAATATCTTCGTCCTAAACTTGTACAGCCCCCCTTCAGCTCAAAAACACAACCTCCGGGTGATTCTGAATAAAACTTCATCCGTGGTTAGGGCTAACCCCTGGGTGGTAGCCGGTGATTTCAATGCACCCCACTCAGCCTGGGGATATACGATTAGGTCAAAGAAAGGAGACAATCTGGTTGCAGCAAGCTCAGATTTAGATCTGACACTTATCTCAGACCCGCGTTTCCCAACTAGACTGGGAAACTCGGTGTCCAGGGACACTATGCCGGATCTCTGCTTTACAAAAAACGCATCAGCCAGGTGGTCTAATCTGCAAGAAAACCTGGGAAGTGACCATTATATAATAGAAATCACGCTAAAAATACAGCGTCCACCTCCTAAACATTACAATTTTATAGACTGGGACCTCTTTAGAGAAATTAGAGGTAAGGATGAAACCGTATACGACAGTCTTAGTGACCTGTTCGTTCGGATCCGGAAGGATATCGAGAAAGCCACTAAAATAATCACAACGGATCGAGAAGTCCCTAGCATGGATGCCCGGCTTGCACACCTATTGGAGGCCAAACGATCTTTACTTGAGAGGTGGAAAGCGCAGAGGTTAAACCGTAGGCTAAGGAAGAAAGTTTCGGAAATCAACAAACTTACTGAAGAACATTGTAATGAGTTAAATAAACAACAATGGAGAGATGCATGTCTGGCAGCCGACGGTACGATGCGTAGGGGAGGTAAATGGACACTCCTTAGGCATTTACTAGATGGCGGGCAAGACAAGGGCAATCAAAGACTTGTGGTCAACCGCTTAATTAACAAAGCCAAAGCAGAGGGTACTTCTGAATCAGTCCTCCTCCAGACCCTAGCCAATAAGTATCTTCAGCTGGATCAAAATTCGAATCCCACTCCCCGCTCCGCTATGGTGGCATACCCGCCCCAGAACTGGATGCCCCTTTCTCGGAGGCTGAAATTCGAGAGGTACTTCACAATCTGAACAGTAGGTCTGCTCCAGGACCTGATGGGGTCAGTAACAGACTCCTCAGGAACCTGGATGATAAAGCCATTCAGACCATGGTTAAGGAGATTAACAATGTTTGGAAGAACGGATTGGTCCCCTCAGAATGGAAGATGGCCACGGTAATCCTAATACCGAAACCAGGCAGGTCTCCCGGCCTCGAGAATCTCCGGCCCATATCCCTAACCTCATGCATCAGTAAAGTTATGGAACATGCAATACATAACAGAATATCTAGATACATCGAGCGCAAGGGGCTCTTCCCATACAACATAGTAGGTTTCCGACCGGCTCTTTCTACCCAGGATGTTATGCTGCTGCACAAGACGCAAATCTTTGACTCACAGAACAAAGATGTCAAGGTAATCCTCGCCCTAGACTTAACTAAAGCCTTCGATAAGATCACGCATGAATGCATCCTTAAAGAAATATCTGCTTGGAACTTGGGAAACAGATTTTTTTTTCTTTTGTACAATCTTTCCTGGAAAGCAGAACGGCGACCATAAGGATAGGACATTTGACTTCAGGAGTATATGCGCTCGGGAGCAGAGGTACTACACAAGCGGCGGACATTTCCCCTCTTCTATTTAACATCGCCATGAGCAAACTATCGAGCAAGCTTGCAGCAGTACCCCACATCGGCCACACATTATACGCGGACGATATAACAATATGGTGTCCAGGGGGTTCAGAGGCTACTGTGGAGCAAGCCCTCCAAGAAGCTCTGGATGCGACTGAGTCTTTCATGGCTGACACAGGACTTGCACTCTCTCCGGAGAAATCAGAGCTCCTGCTGTATAGACAAGCACGACGGGGAGTTAGGGGTTTAACCCCCCTTAATCAAATACCCATCACTATCCACAACAAAGACGAATACGACATCCCACGAGTTGATTCTATTAAGATCTTGGGTCTCGTGATAGATGCAAAAGGATGTAATGCCAGAGCCATAGCTCATCTAACCACTAAGACGGAAAACGTCATTAGGCTAATCATGAGAGTTTCCGGTAGGAAAGGTGGAATAGGGGAGGACATGCTGCTGAGGGTTCATCATGCCTTCCTTATGAGCCACGTCAACTACATAGTATCGGCTCTTAATTGGACAAAATCAGAAAAGAGTAAGATAGACACACTCATGCGCAAAAGTATCAAGAAAGTCCTCGGTATACCAATTACAACCAGTACGGAAGCTCTTATGAAGTTAGGGGTCCATAATACCATGGAGGAGCTAGCAGAAGCACAAAGGATGGCCCAAATTATCAGATTATCTGGAACTAAAACAGGAAGGGACCTGCTACTTGCCGCAGGCCTGCAACCCGGCATTAACAAAGGCGACGCTATTCAACTAGACAGTCAAGTCAGGGAATCCTTCATTGTTGACCCATTCCCAAGAAACGTCCATCCACAATTCAATAAGTTTCGAAGGCTTGCGAGGGCCAAAGCACTCCTGAAGAACCCAGTAGGTACAGAAGCCTTCGTAGACGCAGCCCGTCACGAAAACGCTTGCAGATTTTCGGTCGCTATAGTCAATCACGAAGGAGACCTTCTCTCGTCAGCCTCACTTCGCACATCAATGGCAGAAGTAGCTGAACAAGTAGCTGTGGCTATGGCGCTACTGGATCCGAAACGCACCACCGTTTACACTGACTCACGAGCTGCCGTCAGGGCTTTTCAGTCGGGTCTAATCTCAAGAGAGGCCGCGAGGGTCCTTAACGGCAGGCCCTTGCAGGACGTAATTCACCACATTGTCTGGTTCCCGGCTCACATGGGTCCGGACGTAATACCGGGCCAACCGAACCCCAACGAGATCGCTCATAATCGTGCGCGAGGATTCGTATGCCGCGGCGATGTGGAGCCCTCTAATGGTTCGCAACAGCTCGAGTTCGGCGATCCACTAGTCACCTTTCACGAGATTACCTCGCACTACAGGGGGATTAGACGGGTGTTTTCATCCCCTCACCACAAACTCGGTAGAGCACAATCTGTCACACTGAGAATGCTCCAAACGGATTCGTATCCTTCAAGGAGCTTCATGAGTAGGATACATGCGGAGATAGATTCAACATGCCCAGACTGCGGTGACGTTAGCTCGTTGAAACACATGCTCTGGCGATGCCCTGCGTTGCAGGACTACAGTCAAGAAGCCTGGTGGACCGCTGCTATTAACGACCCCAGCTACGACGTCCAGCTCATGGCTGTCCGGAAGGCCCGTGAGAGGGCGGAGAGGCTCGGCCTCCCCGTCCCGACATGGGACTAGCCATGAGTTGGATGTGTAAAAATGTCACGCTGTTCCCTCCGGACCAAATAAATGTCTTTTCTCTCTCTCTCTCTCTGTACGGTACAGTATAATATTGTTTTTCATGACATTGTTTTTTTATTTCCTCCTCACATTTCCGTGAGCCCAATCAGAAGTAGTGCCGAAGCGAGCTCGATAAGCAACACCGAAGTCGCGAAAACTCGGCGAAAAAGTCCAAGAATGTCATTCGGAATAAAAAGCATCAGGAGTGCCGGCACTCGCGGAAACTATATGGCAACGGCTCTGCACACAGCCAACTTTTGCCCTGCGAGTGTGAGCCTGGGTTTTCCAGTGTTTCCGTTCTTGGCAAGAGCAAAGATACCCTGGCACGGGAGGTCATGGGAGCGTATTACATTAACAAGAAGCAAGAAATGCGTGTAAGTGACACATCTGTTCTGTGTGGCGGCGTGTTAAGTTTCTGTCAGTCTTTTCTAGAATAAAAGTTTTTTTTTTGTCATTTCCCTTATCCAGTGTATTTTTGAGGAGCGTGTGAGACGACGTACTTTGTGCATGGTTACTGCGGTTATATATGTCGCTGCTTTTCTGAGAATAAAATTAGTTGCGAGTGGCGCCCTTTTCTGTTCTGTCTCGAGTCCTCCCTTGGTGGTTAGGCGTCTTTTTGTGTTGTACTAACTTTTGCCCGTTGTACAACTTCTTACTGCGTTGTCGCACAAAGAAAAGAAGGGCCCTGTTTTTTTTAAGGGAAGTGTGACAGCTGTGTGAATGAAGGGGTAAAAACTCTGAGACGCACGCCGAAGATGCACATTCGCAGATGCGGTATATATGCGGAGAGTCGCATAAAGGGTAGTAGCAATAACTGACTTTGACATATATAAAAAAAAGTACGAGCATATTGTCAGCACCAGCAGAAACATTCAATAGTACAAAGCAACAAGTACACACAAAAATGCAGAAATCTACGCAGCATGTGCAAGGAAACCCCAAAGTGAGTTACGCCACCCGTGCTTTAGTGCACGGCGCATATTCTACGCGCATGCCATGTCTGGTTTGGACGGCAGCGAGTAGCAAATAATATAACGGGTTAATTAACCAAATTAAGTAATTATTAACTAATTAAATAATTTAGTTAGTTAGTTAGTTAGTTAGTTAGTTAGTTAGTTAGTTAGTTAGTTAGTTAGTTAGTTAGTTAGTTAGTTAGTTAGTTAGTTAGTTAGTTAGTTAGTTAGTTAGTTAGTTAGTTAGTTAGTTAGTTAGTTAGTTAGTTAGTTAGTTAGTTAGTTATCGCTCATCGATTTCTTTTACAGAGGTGGGGTTCGTTGGGCTTGTTGGTCGCACATTCGTGAATGGCAAAAACCGCACGAAAGGAGACGTAGAACAAGCGAAGGTCCTGTGTGTTTCTTCGCTTGTGCTACGTCGCCTTTAGCACCGCTTTTCCTATTTACACATTTGTTTTAGTTAATTTTCGAAACATCGCATAAGCAGCGGGCTCGTGCGCGGAAGCTCGAGAATGCGTTGTTTCGAAGTTCCGGAATTATCGTCACCTAAGGAATGACTAACTGCTGAGCTAGTTGGTCTTGCACAGCTGATGTGAGGAATTAGGGCAGGAAAAAGACACAAACATATACAACAGATGAAGAGAAACACTTTATTTCAACAGTTTAACAGCATGGATAGTACTACATGTCACAGTTTGAACTATTCAAGTTGTTCTAAAGAGAGCTTGCCACAGTCCTTCTATTTGTATGACAGAATGAAAATGAACTTGATTTGATTTGATATTAATGCGATATCATTCACACTATTACCATGCACCTTGTCATGCATGATTCAACGTGAAATATCTCGCAGTCTGCTTTCGATGTTATTTACCGTGCAAATGTTTCCACCATGCATCGGTGCTGTGACGACCGAGAGCGCCTTCAGCCGCACAAGCGCTAAAGGCATCCGGCTCCTCTGAATGTCACCGGGTTAGCCCTCCTTTTCTTTTTTTTTTTCGAGTCGCAACGCAATGTATTTGTTTCTTTGTTGCTGCAGAAATAACTTCATGGAAAGTAAGCACCGGCAGCATATTTGCTATTCGAGACTCATGCGGAAGTGATTATTTTTGGAAAGACGTTCCGAACACCCGCATACGTTTACCTCTTCGCGACAGAGTGCATCTGTGCACGCTGCTTGGCTGTTGGAAAAATATCTCCTCATTATGGGATACAGAAGCCGGAGCATTTACTTCACGATACGTCATTTGTTTACAGCATATCTTTTACGCTTCACGCACACGCCTTTCTTTTAGAGAGAGGCATGGCAAAGAGAGTTCGCGCATTTCTGTTTTATTCAAGTATCACGTTCTATCGCATGCGTAGTTAGGGGACGTTTTTTTTTTTAATGCCCAGACTGCATTCTTTGCGCGCACATTATTCATGAGAAGAGAGCACTTGCTTGTATACTGTTAATGGGCACTTCATTTAGGGAGCGGACGCGCATAGTGGCTTTGGATTAATGCGCATTATACATCGAACTAAGAAAACGACTTGAGACTACATATCATTGTGAGAGACGCCGATAAGCTTTAGACATCAGCGGCAGACTGCGTACCTGATATGTCGTTAGGATAGATTAGAATGCAACAGGGTGGGCAGCTGGGCAAGCTGGATGGACCGATAAGTCAGATAACAGAAAATACACTCATATTTCACATTACAGTATAGTGTGACTTGGTATGCTTATAATAATTAATACGTACATTTAAAAAAAGTCACGTTAACGTGAGCAGACTGGATTAGATCAGATTCCAACGTATAAACAGAAATACAAAAACCAAGCCAGTGAGCAGAAAGTGCAAGTCCGGGAGCTGTCTTTCGTATTGTTTCCTCTACGTAATAGCATTTCTTGATAGCTTGGCTATGAGGGTGATGCAGGAAATAATGAGTGTAAGAACAGCCCAACATACAAGGACTGGGAAGAGCACACACTCAGCGCTGACTTTCAACAACATTTAATAGCAAAGCGAAGACCATATAAATCTGGTATGGAGGCATGCGTACAAAAGGATGCAGTTATCAAGCGCGTCGATGACTAAAAGATAACAAATCACTTGTCACGTGTTGATTGGGCGCGAGGATTGTGCTATTGGTATTGAAAAAAGAGGGTGCGTATCTCAATCAATTTTAAATTTTATACTGTCCAAGAGCCCAATCAACACGTAACAAGTGATTTGTTATATTATAGTCATCAACGGGGTTGATTGCTGCGTCTTTTTGTACGCATACCTCCATACCATATTTATATGGTCTTCGCTTCGCTATTAAATGTCGTTGAAAGTCAGTGCTGTGTGTGTTTTCTTCGTCAGTCCTTGTCTGTTGCGCTGTTCTTACATTCATTATGTGCTGCCAACATGCCCAAGTTTCCACCCTTGATGCTGGAACTCGTGTTCAGCCCCCTACACGATAGTGAGAGCCTTGTCTTTGATAGGTCGGCAGAAAACTTGGAGCTCACTCAGACTCACTCATGAAATATATTTTGCTCTTAGGGCTCAGTCGGACTCAAACTCACCAACATATTACTCAGTTGGACTCCCTCAGGCTCAGACTCACGGCCCGATCTGAGTCTGAGTGAGTCGACTCATGAGTCAGTTTGCCGACCCATGGGCACATGTGAGCATACCTGGTCGGCAGCCCTGAAGCTCCTCCAGAAAGTGGCGATGACGCCGCAGCACTCTTCCAACTGGAAGCTTGCCGGATCCTCGCAGAAGAAGGCGGCTAGGTCGTTTCGAGCCTGCTCCAGAGTGCGCAGGCTCCGTCGCAGACGCTCGAGCTCACGCTGGACGAGCTGGACAGACAGTAGAGATTAGCAGACATAATTATACTAATTATAGTGGTTTTACGTCCTAAAACGTCGATACGATTATGAGAGACGCCGCAGTGGAGGGCTCCGGAAATGTGACCACCTGGGGTTCTTTAATGTGCACTTAAAGTTGACTGAGTCTCTATCATTTTCACCTCCAACGAAATGCGGCCGCCGCGGCCGGGATTCAATCGCGCGACTTCGACAGCCGAGACGCTATCATAGTCGTTCCTTCCGCCTGTTCTGCAGCACGACGTCAAAGATCGCTGTTCCCTACAAGCGATAAAATCATAAACCGAGGAAAAGTATATGGGGGGGGGGGGGTCGAAAGTTATAGCTGTAGAGAAAGTGAGAGAGAGAGAGAGAGAAGTATAAACTGAAAGAAATGCGGGCGAGTTGTAACATATTTATTCTTGGGCAGCGCACAGCAAGACAACAGAAGAGAGAGAACACAGGACCAGCGCTTGTCCTGTGTTCTCTCTCGGCTGTTGTCTTGTTTGCTGTCCAAGAATGGAGACAGGGAGAACACAAAATGGGGTGGCGATGATTGTTGGCGCCGGAGCTCGATTGAGTGTGCTAGTTCCGTTAAGGTGAAGCCGGGACGCAAAATTCACCGATGGGTCATCAAAGGCAACGGCGCTGCAAGCAAGCGCTCACACGCACCTCGAGCAGCGCTCGCGTGCGCGCCAGGAAGGCGTCGTCGCAGGAAGGGCGGCCGGCCGCCCTCGACGCATCCGCCTGAAGCCGAGCCAGGCGCTCAGCGAGAGCCGAAACGTCGGCTCGCACCTGGTCTCCTGACACGCGACTCGCCGCCTCAAGCGAGGGCAGCACGGAGTCGTAGCCCAGATGGCCGCCGCCCAGGACTTGCGCACGCTCGGCCTCCTGCAAGCGAGACCATAGAAAGAAAGAAAGAATATATATATATATATATATATATATATATATATATATATAGATAGATATGTGTGTGTGTGTGTGTGTGTGTGTGTGTGTGTGTGTGTGTGTGTGTGTGTGTGTGTGTGTGTGTGTGTGTTACACAAATTGCTCCATGCGGAAGTCTCATCAAGATCGCTAGCTGCGTTGCTTTCTGTTTCTTAGTTCCCACTACCTTATGAAATCTCTCTTCCTCCTTCTGAAGTTCAGTTTCCTATCGGCTTTCGTAAACCTGCATCATTACAACAGTTTCGTCACATACCTAATATTAAAAATAATTCAAAGCCCCGGACGCGAAGAACACCTATGGGCAGTCCAACGGGCCGGCGACGCAGCAGAGAGACTTGGTCTTTCTCTTCCGATGTGGGAGCGGCCCGCTACGTGCTAGAGCGCATTCCGAAAGACAAAATTTTTTGCCCACATTGCCTTCGCTTTGAGCTCATAGTCCTCCCTGTCAGCTTTATAAACACAAATGTCCTTCATGACATTAAACAGCTGATTTTGTTTTTCAACACCTCGATTTGTTACCAAGGCTATCTCGTATACACCATAGGCTAGATTCCCAACAACTAAAAGTTGGTAAGGTAACCCCGCAAGTAGGCTTCTTGCAGCGTGGTCGCTCACCTGTGCCACGTAGTGAAGGAGCCCCACTCCTGGCCGGTTGGAGCGCAGCTCGGCGACCTTGAGCAGTGACATCACCTGGAAACCAGCCGCGTTACCGGCGTAGCCTCCCTGCGTTCGACATGAAACAACCACACAGTTGGCAAGAAGGCCTACGAAAATGTGCAGATAAGCTCTTTGTCGAGTTCTTCACCGAGCCGTTTGTGCAAACCACCAAATTTCTTGAGTTTTAGAATTCAATGTGCGCCAATTGTCATGTCGCCTCCGAGCACGTAAAAGAGCTTCTAAACACATTCTTAGAAAGTATTGCACCCCTGGGGAATTATGCGGTCTCCTAACAACAATTCTTTACTATTTTGCTTGACTTGGCTTTCCGCAACGACGCGTGCCCTGTCTTTTGACGCCCCGGACGGCGTGCAAGCATCAGCGTGATATACATTGACTAGAAAATTGTGAGCTTAGTGCGTTAAAGAAAGAAAAAAGCATGCAAGACCGATCACTATAGTTGCTTGGATACATGATAAGCTCTAAAGGGTTCAAAATTTGCTTTTCCTGTAGTTATTTGTAGGAATGCGAATTCATACAAAACAGAACTGTGTGTGCACGTTACTGCAGGTGTTACGTGCACACGGAACACGTCTGAACAAACCGCCTGTGCATGACCGAAGAGTCTCGACAGTAAGCACTTCAGCAGTTTGACAAACATGCATTTATTGCGCTTCTTGTTGATACACCCCCGTTGGTGAGGATAAAATGGCCAGGAAACGTTCTTTCCCTAAGGAACTCCGGTGCAGTGACGAGAAGGGGCAAATTAATTTAACCACTAACGAGATACATGTCTGCGCGCAGTCTTCAAGTAGTGAATGAGCCCTGGAAGACGCCACGCTGCACTTAATTTTTTTACTCGGGAAAACAGGCCACGCACCCGCCGCGGTGAAGCAGATTGCGGTGCCCGACAAAGCTGCTCTAAGAAACGCTGCATCGCAATATCCTGCATAATGTATATCGTGGGAGTCCGATGAAGACGATGTGCCTGACGCGAGTCGCCCGGCAGCTTCGGAGTAAACCGCTAATCTAAAATATTCAGAAGGGATGGTGTGCTCTTGATTACTTCGCACAGGATGAGCCCTTTTTCGTTTGTTTTTTTGTCACAGGAATGCGTTAGTTCGACGATATTACATTTTACGTTGTTGCAGGTACTCTGAGCCTCTAGAGACTTTCTTGGTTGAGAGTTACAAGTTTTATTGCAATAGCAATTATATGGACACTCTCGGCGGATGTTTGCCGTCGCCGTCATGTCCCGTATATGCATATGTATGTATATATAAATAAAAGCCACAAATAAAAATATTTTAGAAGAAAATATTCCGAGCACTCGACCGGAGTTTCGAACCTGCGACCCCTCGCTACGCATTTCGCTGCGTAGCGAGGGGTCGCAGGTTATGCGAGATGCGGGCCATGCTGCATCGCTGCCCGCGTTGCGTTTGCGTCACATTGCGTTGCTGGCGACCCCCGCTAGTTTTCCATTTTGGGGTTGTAGCGCCACGCCACTAGTGGCCAGTCGGTCAGGGGAAAAGAAGAGCGTCCCGTGGGTCGTGGTGGCGCGAGCCAGTGGGAACGCTTTGGCTCTTGTAGAGTTATGCCACAGGGGGGGAAGGAACGGGACGGCTGAACAAGAATCACAGTATATATGTTACACCACAACCAGAATCCTGAGGATAAAATTACAGCGCAAACGCACAAGACACCCACGAACACACAGGCGTGCGCACGGGGGGGGGGGGGGGGGGGGCGCAATGTCAGCGCCATACATTGACATAATTGGGAGGGGGGGGGGCTGCGACAAACTTTCGCCCCCCCCCCCCCCTGAAGGGGAACCCTGCGCACGCTATGCCCACGAAGAAAAGAAACGTACGACACAAGCACTGACTAAGAACTGCTTCATTCTTTCATACGCCAATGCATATATAAGCCCAAGGCAAACTTACTGCATATGCGCACACAATAATAGCTCTAAACCAAAATGTGTAACAAGGATGATAATGTACTAGATACGCGAAGACATAAAATCATATTCAGGTGGGTGCAGGGGCAAAGAAGTAAAGAAGTAAGAAGGACAAAGAAATGCGTTTGCGCTTTAATTTTAGCCTCTGGAATATATACCAACTAGAGCCAAGTTATCTTAGTGACCAGAATCGACGCCCGCAGGGAACGCGAGCCGTGGCTTCACGAGCCACTGCCCAGCGCGGTCTTTATTTTCTTCCCGTGAGGTCGCGCGCTCTCCGGTTTTGTTCGCCGTCCAAAGGAAGGCGCTGCAGGATCTTGAGACAATGCGAGCGCAAGAGTCCGAGAGTGGCTTGCGTTCTGCGCATGCGTCCTGGTGGCTCGAAAATTTCTAGGGTCCCCAATTTTAAAGCTTTCTAGTGTTTCGGTGGAACTGGGATGTGCGCCTTCGATTTGTACTTTGACATACGTGGCGTGGTCGACCGTGCTTGCGCGATTTTCTCTTGAGGAGGAGTTTTTTACGTCTTGTGCTTTCACCGCAAAGTTTGCGTTGAAGCTATAGACAACGCGAAGGTTACTTCGCTCGCTGCAGCGGCCGCGTTTGCGAAAGGAGTTATCTGCTATCTAGAAGAGCCAAAGTAAGGGTTAGTTGAAGTAAGAACTGTGACATTTGTTAGTTCGCGCTCGTCCTGTGCATACCTGTGCGCTGTGTTCGTGCCTCCTTCTTTGTGTTTGAGCAGCGCGCTGCAAGTGTCGAGCTGTGACAGTTTTTAGTTGGCACTCGCCTTGTGTGTTTTCTTTTCTTGTGTCATCTGTGCTTGACTAGCAGTACACGTTGCTGGCCTAGTCGGTTCATGTTCAAGTACAAGCCACAAAAGTATGGCTGTTTTTGCGCAAGGAAATAACGAGGGACTCCTGGACCCCTTCCCTCGTTATTTCCTTGCGCGAAAACAGCCATTCTTCTGTGGCTTGTACATGAATTTGTGTTTGAGCAGCGCGCAGCAAGTTTCTAGCTGCTTGCCGTTCTTCCTGCGACATTCCAATTTCTTGCTATCGCATTCATTGCTTCGCCATTGAGGCGAAACTGACTTTTTTATTAGAACGTCAGACGCCATTTTGGAAACGTATAGTTCTTTTTTTTTTCGTATGCTCTTTCAAAAGTGAATAACTGATTGCTTGAAATGCTTGTTCCATTGTCGGAGAAAAGGAAATTTGAGAAAGTGTTCAACACACGGAACCCATGGAACAAACCACGACTTTAATTAAGGAGCCCGACCTGGTATAACCCTATAGCGAAACAAAACCGATGCGCATTCACGACGTTCGAACGCACATACCTGTCAGCGCCAGTGTGTAAGAACGGGACCACACTAGAAACGAGGGAAACAACAAACACGAAACCTTTTATTAGAACGAAAACGTAATCGAAACGTTATATGATATTTTGTCCGGTATTGAAACCGGAACATGTTTTAGCCGTTTTCAGATAAAGGGGAATTTCAGCAATCAGAAATAGTAACGACGTTAGGCAACGCTGGCATTCGCGCCTCTCTCGAGCAGGGGTCGTAAACGCGCGAACTGCGCGTTCGCTTTGTCTCTGCAGCGTTCGCGTGGTTAATTTTTTTTTTTTTTTGAAAAAGCAGCGCGGCGTTCGCTTGACATGGTAAAAGGTAAAATATATCTACACAGGATGGCTTTCGCCTTCGAGTCGTCTTAGCCCCTATGAGTTTCTCAAGACTACCGCTCGGCGCACTAGCAGATATTAAAATCTTTATGAACCTCTCGAAGTTTTACAGACCATGCCACTGACGGTGCTGCCAATACAAGAAACTTCCGAGTAGGCATTCCCAGTATTATGTTCACTTTTGGTTTCCACTTCCGGTCTGTTAATCCACTTCCCCTTATAACCAAGCTAAGGAAGGCTTCTGTAAAAATTTCGGTGAAAATGATCGTCGATATCGCTGACATTATGCGCCATTGCACAGAGTCGGTTTAAGAGGCACAGGAAAGACACGTCGCGTCTTCCGCATTTGAGCGTTGGCCGAAAGTACGCAGATGAGAAAAATTCTCCGTTCCAAAAGGGCGCTTAAGGTAATTTTATCAGAACAGATCGAAATTCCCCGAGTACGTTTTATTACGTGCTGTTCCTGAGATCATACTTAGTGCTTTGACTGAGTCGCGGTGCCTTTACCCATCTGGTTGCAGCGGTTAGAATAAATGCTAACTTGCGGAACATTCTTATAATCACATACATTTTGCGAATACATGGGCTGTTAAGCAATTGGGCAAAACTGCACTAGAGAATAAACTAGCAAAAAAATTACACCATCTCCCGCTAAAGGGGACCATGAGGCGATGCGAAGCCGGAGCACTTGCACGATCGCGTTCCGTTGGCGTTCGTTGGGCATGCTACCGACCTCGCGTCGTGGAACGCGAAGAGGGACGCTACGCGCGTCGTATCTTCCATCTAGCCTGGCCGTTAATTCTCACAGGGCGAGCGGGGAACGCGGTCGACAGGCGGGCGAGAGGGGGGCAGCGTAGAAGAGGAGAGAGAAGGGGAGGGGACGCGCATGCGCTCGAGCTCATCGCGGCGTTGCGCAGGAGAGAATTTCGGCATGTCTAGCCAACGCCTGGTCTAGCCCGCGTTTCAGAGGAAGAGTGGAAAGGGGGAGGGGAGAGGGAAAGTGAAGAGGAGAAGGGGAGAGGGAAAGTGGAGAGGGGAAAGGGGAGAGGGTGAGTGGAGAGGGTACGCGCATACGCAGTAAGGGTGGTCACGCCGCACACCACCACCGGATTGAGCTCCGCCTTAAAGATACTTCGCATCTAATATCGACAGGCGCATCCTTACGACGCGAAACGATTCCAAGAAGTGCCTGGGTACACTACTTTTCGGTCATGCGTTTCATGTTTGCCTGTATTAAATGCGAAGCATTTCTTAGAGGACCAAACGCACTTTTATCTATCTATCTATCTATCTATCTATCTATCTATCTATCTATCTATCTATCTATCTATCTATCTATCTATCTATCTATCTATCTATCTATCTATCTATCTATCTATCCCTTGGATGGTCCTTAGACGCAGAATTATATTCACGAGGTTTGTTAAGCGGTACAGTTTGCGATCATCTTGTTTATTTCGGTTCCTTGAATACGTTCTTTTCCGTAGGAAAGAGCGTGCGTAGGTGCCCAAACGCACTCCCTGACACAGCGTAAGCAAGCAGAAGATATGGCCTCGGATGGACTTGTTTGACTTTTCTTGCAAATAAACTGTTCGTTTCCATAGTAACACACAATAATGTTTTCTGAGACCACATTTCTCGATAGTGTCAACAGGAGCCTCCATAGTGGTGGTTGTACCAACCCACCAGCTACGAAATGCCCGCGGATATACAACAAGGTTCGAAAGTTGTTGAAGTTTGTCTTGTAGTTTCTCTTTCACCGAAAAAAATCGCTGCAGGGGCAACGGTGAGATCGTTTAACCATTGATATTCACCATGCTAGAGGTAAGCCTTAGACCATAGACGCAGGTAGTGGTTGATGCCGACACCGCGTTCCTTCCAGTCAACCTCTAGAGACTGCGCCAACGCTTCTTTGTGTGCTTGCGATAGTGCGCAAGCTTCCCTACTCCTCCTCATCTTTCAATATCCTTTTCTATTTCGCAAGGTACACCGGGCTCTGATTGAACTCCCTGCCTTGTCCTTATGTTCCGTCTCACCTGTCATGTAGTATAGCTTAGCGGCCACGCTGTTGCGCTGCGAAGCATGTGGATGTGGGTTCAATTCGCGGCCACGGTAGCCCCGTTTCGTGGAGGCGAAGCGCAAGAACAGCGGCGCACTTTGATTTTGGGAGACGTTAAAGAACCAGAGAGGTTATTCTCTAGTCCCTCAATATGGCGTGACTCATTATCGTATCTTGCATATGGCACGCAGAGCCCACAGTTTAATATAATAATAATAATTTTTATTTCTGCCTCAAGAAATACATGGACAGGGGAGCTGCAGAAAAAGCTGTAAGAGACAGCTTGACATATATATATATATATATATATATATATATATATATATATATATATATATATATATATATATATATATATATATGCGGTACTATTCATGTTGTTGCAGACTTAATGTAAAGCGATAGGGCCAATGGCGCATGACTGTTATTTTTTTTTTGTCCGCACGCAATGATTCAATGACACTCTTTATTGCCGCATGTACCTAATATCTACGACATAATTTCCGGCCCCAAATTGCATAGTTAATGTAAAACCGACGCGGCATGTTATCTTTCTTAAGGCATGTTCTTGTTTTCAGCCTTTATCGCTCTTGTTTTTTGTTTTGTTTTTTTTTTCATTTCCTAATCGCCTGGCTCGTCCTTCGTGGCGGTGATCTTCACAGACTCAAGATGCGCTTGGCGTGCGCACGTATGTGCGTCTGCAACAGCTTCGAGTGGCAATTTAAATTCGCTCTGTAATAGGCTTTCTGCAAAATCATTTTTCAGCACACGCCGAATGCTCGAATAAGTGTGATATTGCCATATCTGTGCTTACTTTTTTTTCTAGGTCGATAGATAGGTCGACACGATCTTACGTCACAAGAAAGACATAAATAGACACGCGTGCTTGTTTGCGACATGGCTTGGCTTGGGCTGCAATCATGACGGAGGTGAAAAAGAAAGGAAGCATCATTGCGAAACCTCAACATGTGATTTGTATGTAAATGGATCGGGAGAAAGAGGGCGACGCTTTTTTTCCCGTAACTCGCGAGGCCAAGCTCAGCTTACGCTATATGTAAGGTCATATCCCGCCTATTGCACCATCATGACTATACGAAATAGGTTCAGCCAGGAGCTTGTTTCTATTTCTTGCTGTTGGTTCCATGCTTCACGGCAGAAAAAAATGCAAGGATACAACAAAGGAAATACCGTAAACCAATGTAAAGCAACAAATGTTTTTAAAACTATTTATAGTATATGGAAGCCCATTTCGAGTAGGTCCCACGTTTCAAGCGTTTTCGCTGATCACCGGTGAAAGATAATTCTGACACATACTGCTGATGAGACCAAGAATTGACTAGAAAAAAAAATGTACGAAATGTCGCTTTTCCGAAAATATGAAAGCTGGCAATCAATATCGCCTCACCTACATGTATCACAAGCAAAAAAAAAATGCCGTGCTTATTCTTGCTTTGGTTATAAACAAATTGGGTTCCTGAATAAGTGGCTTTTTCGATTAAAGCAATGAATTTTTTACTCGCGGTGTTTCCGATTCGTTTACTTCCTTTCACATTGGGCAATCAGTTATGAACGAAACAAGCGTGAAAATGAAATTTTTACCCTCTGACATATAATTATCAGGCTTTAAGTCTATCCGTTTGCCGCAATATCAATTAATCAATTAAATATTGCGTAAAACATTCACCGCCTAAACATGCGCAACGTTGCGAACTTCACGTGGTTAGAATCTCGTCCGATACTATCAGCCGACAGCCTCCGCTGTGACAGCATCAGGCTGCGTGAATGTGTTGGAGAGCAAGTACGGAAACATCTCACGAGATCTACTCGGTGAATTAATATACTTGTGGTTTGCCAGCTCCCGGCGTAACGTCACGAACGTCAAATACGAGAACGGAACAAAAGCTGAAGCCACTTCCTCAAGGTTATATACATATATCTTTTGCGTCACGAACGTCAAATACGAGAACGGAACAAAAGCTGAAGCCACTTCCTCAAGGTTATATACATATATCTTTTGTGGGTTGACAACGCAAAGTAATGGTCGAAAGATGGCGCTGGCAGTTTAACGAGACTTTGCTGTGGATACTGCCAGATCTGAGTTTGGCCTTATCGTTGATCGCCGCAGAAAGCAGGCTCGTTTTCATTGAACTAGAGAAAGAAGAGAAATGACATCGATATAAATTGAATCAGAAGGTCGAGCCCCTCATCTGGCACACAGCTCGAACGGAATAACAAGTGCACCCGTTGAATTTTTATGAATAACCCGCGTAACCGAGAGCGCTTCGCTTACGCCATACGCCTTTAAGTCCTCATCAATACGTCAAGGTCGTTATAGATAAAATGGCGCCACCCGTGAATAATGAAGGAGTACGCGTGGCCGAAAATGAGTGCTTCATAAATATCGATTCGAGCAGCGCGAAAAATGAGGAAACTATAGAGCGGCTAGCAGAGAGGAGCGCATGCAGGCTCTTCCGCATCCTGCGCACGACTCGAAACACTTCCTGGCGAACGTATGATAACTCAAGAAGCGCCGTCGGTCGGACTCGATCATTTTCGTCCTCCCATCGGCGGCTCGTCCGCGGCGTTGTGGAACTGCAACGCGTTCCCGATGTCCGGATGTGTCGTCATCATTGACGACACTAATGGCATATTCGGATGGTCGTTTGAGAGCGCTCTAACCGTTTTTGAAAGTGGCGAATTCAACAGCTTTAAAGCTCCACAAAGAGAACAAGCAGGAATGCAAGTATACTGTTCCTCCTACTTTATCATGTATTGGCCCGCTTATTTTAGTAATAACGCTCGACGGAAGATATCGCATGCAGCTGAAAGCGACGAAGGTACTACTTAGGTTTAAAAAGAAACGCACTTGGACAAGCGGCTGTGACAGCGATGTCGCGTACTATGACGGACTGCGACTGACTGTGTGTGTGCGCTGTGTTATGTGCTGTCTTTCTCTCTCCATCTTTCAATCTCCCCCATCCTGTGCTCATGTGTAGGGTAGCAAACCGGCTGTCCTAAACTGGCTAACCTTCCTGCCCTTCCTTCTCTACTATTTATTCTCTCTCTCTTGATTGCTATTTTACATCATTTTTTCATAGCTTCCGGAGCACTCTGAAATAACCACCCGAATGTACCGTAATAACATAACAAACTCGCAGGGTCCCTCATGTATTCGCCTAAGATGACTCGAAGGTGAGAGCCATTCGGTATGGCTGTTTTAGCGTGCAACTTATATCAACCTCCGTCGTTCACTAATTAACGTGCAGTAATGGACAGTCAGTAATTAGCCTGCATTCTCTATTTGACTATCATTAATTAGCGTTCACTAATTAATCGGCAACTCACTCAGTTTGCATTGATTATCCTATATCAGCGCAGCCAAGCGTTCACTCGCTTTTGTGTGGCTTTCGCGCCAATAGACGTCACGTGATCTTTTTTTTTTTTTTGCTTCTCTGATGCCGACTCACGCCGGCTTTTCGTTCAAGATCACGTTCGCATGAGATATATCAGGCTTTCGCCTTAATAAAAAATGTTTGTGAGAGAAGTGAAACGCTGTTTGACGTCCCGCGACCCGCAGTCGGCTTTGTATTGCAGCGGTGCCTTTTCAGCCTACCTCAGCTACATCGTAGCGCGTGTGGTTACTCCATTCAATGTAATCTGGCGTAGTAGTGTTTGCTTTGTGGCTCTGTGGCGCCGTCCTTTACAATGCGGAGGTCTGCTGCTGAGCACAAAGTTGCAGCGTCGACTGTCTGCCAGAATTCTGATAGAAATAAAAGCTACGTTTGCGTATAATTTTTTACTCGTTAAAGAAATTGGGGTGGTGTCAGATAAACTGCGTTCCTTCGCTACGGTGTCTTGTCGTAAGCGCGGATGCGGCACTAAATTTTATTAGTAAATCGTTATCGACCACACAGTCATTCGATCATTATTTATCGCTAGAACGAAAGTAAATAGTGGAGTTTTCTCTGTTTGTTAGCAGAGGTTACTCCTTTTTAATGAACTATTAATTAATAGAGAGTTTTAGAATAGCGTTCGTAGCATTTGAGTTGCTTGAGTACGTATAGTCGTGAGCATTATGAGAGGGACAGCGCAATTACATTTTAAATGCCATAGCAGCTAAACGCAGTTGACAAGGGCAAAAGTGCTCATTACAGTAAATGCTAAAGCGGAAAGGTATCTCTTGCAATTCAGTAGGCCACATCTATATCGGTACATTACAAGTTATCGTGATTAAGCATGAATCCGTTGTTCTCTGTCATAATTCTCACGAGTGTACGCTAATTTCGAAATATAACGTGTGTACCTGTGCAAGAGGTTAGCTTTGCGCACCCTATATATTCTAAAACTGCCCAATGACCCTATCAGCCTCAAACAGAATATAGTGCACTGGGAAGATGCAGAAAAATTGTGCCGTCTGACAATCGTTGACAGGCAGATCAAGCGAAAGACAGGGGAGCATATTCGAGGACAGTAAAGAGGCTGGAAGTGAGGATAACGGAGAATTCAGGGTGAGAACAGTTGCGGATAAGTTAGAGTTAGTTGCCATGAACGTATGACGTCCGTAAGACGTACCGAATTGAGGAAGTTTCCCGCCACCAGAATCATGTAGAGGACTTCATGCAGGGCTTTGCAGTCTTGTATTTCTGCGCAGCGAAGTAACAAAAACATAACTCTCCTGTTTCAAAAGTTGAAGGCAAACAGACATTTCGCAGTACAGCGCCAGCGCTAGAATTGAGCTGACTAATAATAAAAAAATTGCGGAGAAAATGGTTCTACTTGTGGTCCGTTTCGAAATGCTTAAAATAGGCACATTTTAGGCTACATAAGTTGTGATACATGCTTATCATTCCGGCAGCGCACATTCGTCCGTAATAATATGTGATGCTTTCCAGAGGAGCTTTCTAGTCTATCACAAAGTCTCTTTCTTTTCTGTTTTTCGAAGTTTCTGTCTCACAGAAGATACCTCGACAAGCTGTAAAGCAAGTGTACAAAAAATTAGCAAAAAAAAATAAATATTAGTCTTCCCGAGGGTCCAATACCTAATATCCTTTGTACCAATGCACAACATTTGTGGCATGCTCGTTACATTCCACTTGTCTCTATAGCAAGAAATACGGCCTGGTTTGCTACATAGTACTCGGAATCATTCCTTAAGATTCTATTCTATTCTATTCTATTACTAGTGAACAGATGTAGTACTGCATTGCAACATCAATGAAATTACCTCAACACTTCTTCGAACGCAACGGCATTTGAGACAACTATTGACTCTACTACATAGTGTGTGTGTTTCGTTCTTGCACCTGAAAAACTGTGTACCCCAGACATTCACGGAATTTCTTACAACGAGCAATATATTCGATATAGACGTGCTATTACGTATTTTTTTCTTTAGGTATTAGCTAACGAAAGATTCTTAGCTGCTTAATTAACGAAATGAAAATGTGTAGCTGTAACCAGCAAATAGTCACAACTCTTAAGTTTTATCTCAATAAAAATGACGTAGTGACGGTAGAAAATATTTCGATCGCTTCTTTTTTCCAAGTTCAACTACATAATTTTACGCAAAATGAGCTGAAAAAAATATATCGACAGTCAAGCAACGGCTAAAGCGGGGCCCGCACGCTTTGCAAGTCTAAAATCGTCCATTCGTGACCTTACTATAATACGGGCCACTTTGTCTTCATTTCAGTTAACGTTCGCACGCCCGGTGGTCAAGTGGTTATGGTGCTAGACTGCTGACCTGAAGGTCGCGGGATCGAATCCCGGCCGCGGCGGCCGCATTTCGATGGAGGTGAAATGCTAGAGACCGTGTACTTAGATTTAGGTGCACGTTAAAAAACACGATATGGTCAAAATTTCCGTATCCCTCCACTGCGGCGTCCCTCACAATCATATCGT
This sequence comes from Rhipicephalus sanguineus, assembly GCF_013339695.2. NCBI lineage: Eukaryota > Metazoa > Arthropoda > Arachnida > Ixodida > Ixodidae > Rhipicephalus > Rhipicephalus sanguineus. The sequence continues at coordinate 23,740,868 of NC_051177.1, read as the reverse complement.
AGTTTCGGAAGGTAAAATCCCAACAGTTAATATTATTACTTTCTCTTCAGTTAACGTTCGCACACCCACTGTATTTGGCATGCGTCGCTGTTCTCAGAAAGTATGGGAACGCTTAGATTTCTGAAATCGCAGCCCATTCTCCAACTTGCGTGCGCACAAAAAGCTCAAGCATAAACGGGCAGGCGATAAGCAATGACTCCAACATATAAAGCGTCCGAAAACCGGTGCTACGTCACTTGTAATAGCCAGGTCACTGCCCGCTTTAGATCGTTGACCCCGATACTGCCGTGTCAAGGTGAAAAATGTTCGCCTACGGTGCATTTATGTTTACTTTAGTCACGTGCACCGCGCCCACTTTTCTTAACCAATCGTTTCTGGTTGTTTTCTTACTTCGCGACCGACAGAGAACATCGATCCCTCCCGTGCAGTCTGCGCTGCAGTTGAACTCGCAGGGGGTTACGGAATCGACACTAGTTCAGTGATAACAGGGTTAAGCGTCGTGGTATAGTTTTGTGTTACTGAAGAGAAAACGCAGTAAAAGAGCCAATAGAAAGAGCGTACAACCTTTGGCAGCGTTTCTGAGGCAGGTCATGGAGGTCTCGAGAGAGGCGACGATGGTGGGGAGTTCTTCTTGAAGAAGGAGGCTCTCAACGCGCAGTCGATAGCTGAAGATACGGAACAGGCGGGGGAAAAAATAAGAAAAGGACGAGTCATGAGGGATTTCATCGTTTAAAAACTTACAAGATTTCATACGTAAAGCGTTTCTCTTTTTTAACTGCCAATCTAGTTCGTTTCATGTCTCTTGAAAATCCCACAGAACCTGCCAAATTAAGTACGAATGCAATAGGAGTTGAGCTGGCTCGAGATAGTGGAACATTTTAACAGGGAAGAAAAGACAGCGTGGTGCGCATTCAGTTCGGCTAATGTCCTGTATTCAGTACACAGTCCTGTCCTGCTTTGAGATCACATAAAACATTCGCACAGTGTCACGTCTAACCCAAAAAGCTTGGAAGAATAGCGAAGGTTGTCGCAAAGCTGCTTCAAAAAAAAAAAGACCCTGAGAACGTGCTTTCACTACTGCAGATACGTGACAGGCGAAAACCTCGCTTAAGCCGCCGTGAGCCGATAGACTCTCGTGTCAACTCCCTTGCTAGTACTCCGCACCGATTCCATTGCCTCTCATTGCATCATTTCACTCACAGGCATGTGCGTTGGCGTCGCTAGGCCCCGGATGTATGCAGCGTGCATGAATGCATCCGGACAATGTGCACATGCACGTAGACATGTCTCCTGATTCCTACTTGTGTTAAAATGCCACGCGCATGCTAAACTAGCAGACATCAGCTTCGAAGTCTCGTGAAGTACTTCTTTTCCAATTTAACAGTCTGTAACTTGTATCTATGTAACGATGAACCATGTCGCTATGAGAGTATCGGCTACTGCGCCTGCTATACCAGATTTCACTGGCGCGAGCGAAGCGTAATTACACAACAATGACAACTGAAGCGTGAAGAACGTCCTTTACCCATGCTTCTGTTGCATCAGAAATAATATCGTCGTTCGCTTAGCGCGTGCATTCATCCCGCGTGATAGTGTAGCCCTTGTTCTTTTTGTCACTATATTGCGTTGGGCCATTGTTCTACCACCAGGGGCGTAGCCAGAAATTTTTTCTGGCTATGGGGCTCAACCATACTTTATATATGTTCGTGCGTGCGTTTGTATGTGCGCGTGTATATATGCGCAAGCAAAACTGAAAAATTTCGGAAGGGGTTTGAACCCCCCCAACCCCCCCTCCCCCCTGACTACGCCCCTGTGACTACCACGTTCGCTAATATTACGTCCGACTCCACAGCCACCTGCAGCCTCTGGTTTAACTAACATTTCCAGTGTAATAACTTTATTGAAACACTAGCCTGGGGCCTACATTCACAAGAATCGCTTACGTAAATTGTTTGTAAGAGCCAATTCTACACAGTACTAATGATGGACATACCATTAGCGAATGTCAATGGCAAATGGCAAACAACCGTTCAAAGTGTAAGACTATGAGTTTGGTACCTGTTTTCTTTTTCTGACGAAACGCCACGGTTGTGAGTCAGGTGCTCTTGTTGTGCTCTTGTCCTATCTACGTCTCTAACTAATCATACAATACACTAATTGCGCTACCTTACGAACCAGTCCAGATTTTCAAACTGTTCACCAATGACCGGCACCGGTCGTTGTTCATCGTTAAGTGAACGCTGTTTTCGCGGACGACAAGCCCCGATATATAAAAGAAAGAAAGAAAGAAAGAAAGAAAGAAAGAAAGAAAGAAAGAAAGAAAGAAAGAAAGAAAGAAAGAAAGAAAGAAAGAAAGAAAGAAAGAAAGAAAGAAAGAAAGAAAGAAAGAAAGAAAGAAAGAAAGAAAGCACGTGGATGGGTCCTCACTCCGGGAGTCGCAGGATCCTGGCGAGAAAGGCCTCGGGTGGCGCCAGTTGTCCTGGTTCCCGCTCGAGCAGGGCCGTCTCGAGAGCGGTCGCCGACTCGGGCGCCGGCAGCAGCGCCTGCAGAGCACGCAGCTTGTCGGCGCCCAGGTTTCCCCCGCCGCTTCCTCCGCGGCGCAAGATGTCGAGAAGTTGAGCCTCGTCCGCCTGGCCACGCAGTTGCTTCAGGAAAATGCCCACCTGGCAAAACAGTCGAAACCAAATCGTAAGGTTTAGCCTCCCTAACCAGCAGATAAGCTATGAGAGAGAGAAAGAGAGAGATGAGTGAAAGGCAGGGTAGTTAACCAGGCAGAGTCCCGTTGTCTACCATGCACAGGGAAAAGGAGGCTGAAGATGAGGAGGAGGAGGAGGAGGAGGAGGAGGAGGAGGAGGAGGCTGTGTTTCACGCTGACACGTGCACACAAAGTCCTCGTTGTCCATTTCGTCACAACCGCTCGTATAGATATGCACCTCTCAAGAAGCGCTGGGACGCTTTTGTAGCCTCGCAGATGCGTGAGACTACAGTGCCAAGATTCCCCATTGCAAAAGGTGTGAAGTGGTAAGAAATCTGCTCAAGGCAGTGCCACAGGTCCAAGAAAAATACGATATCACCACGGAGAGGTTGACGCTGGCGTGCAGCTGCAGGGCTTCTTGGCAACCGACACAATCTATCCCTTGCGCTGTTAATTTTTCCAGACGTTATAATACGTGCGATCTTCTCCGTGCGAAGTACCACTCTTGAAGCCTGTATCTGCTGTCCGACGTTTTCTAAGCAAGTTGTCCACGCATCGATTACGCAGGTAGCGAAACAAACTGCAATTAGGGAGAGATATTCATGTCCCTTCAGCATACCTATATTGTCGGGCAAATTAGCTGTAGAGAGCTGGCGCGTCATCGCCGTAAACGGTGCAATCATTTCGCGGTGAGGAAGGCGGGAGGAAGGAAAGAAAGGCGAACAAAACTGATAAGATGAACGCGATCGGATCCATTTGTTGTACCCTCTTTTGTAATTTCTTTACACATTTTATTCCACGTAAGCTGCGCAAAAACTTGTAATTATGCGAGAAGTAAAGATGAAAGCATTTCAGCACACCACTTTATTGTTACATTTTCTGAGAGAGGGAATTAAACTTTATCTTACTGCCAGGCGTGCGTTCCCTTCACCCAGTGATGGGTAATTGAATTCCTTATTCCAGGTAGCCATGGCTTGTAGCCGACGCCCTTACACCATCCGGAGCTGGCCCTCAAGGTTTAGTGACTTCAGCAATGCCTCCCACTGGTCTTCCGGATTTTGTCGTACGCTCATAGTGCTCGGGGACTGCTTACATCTTGTGAATAATAATAATAATAATAATAATAATAATAATAATAATAATATAATAATAATAATAATAATAATAATAATAATAATAATAATAATAATAATAATAATAATAATAAAGTCACAGTTTCACCGCAAGGGCGGAGCAATGAATGCGATAGCAACAAATTGTAGTGTTATACTAAGTGAGGCTGGCAGCTAACTGTTCTCTATCCGATCTCGCGTAACTACAAAACGCTCGTGTAAGAGACTATGGCCGCTCCTGGGAGAGATGCTCTCAGACGTCACTTCGCGTTCAGAGCGCAGCACATAGAAGGGTATACGAGCCACCCCCTGTGATGGCTGTCGAGATAGCGCGCGCGCCAGCGATCGCGACCGTGCCCTTACATTCAAAGTTCAATGTTGTTGCCCGCGCGACAACCCCCCCCCCCCTCCGAGCGAATGCACCCTCCGAGCGACGGAGGGTACATGAGTCTTTTCATGTTCGTTAAAGAAAGGTGTGGCGTTTCCTGTCTGCTTCGACGGCAGGCCTCCCGAACGGGGTGATGCTATATCGCATGCACCCTCCGACCGACGGAAATGGGCCGGCTCGTTTGATCTCTGCTTCGGTCGCGTTCGTCACCCCCGCTCGCGCGCTTTTACCCGCCGTAGAACATACGATGCGCGGGGGGATCTTATCAATTTGGACTTGATACGGGAGGGACATGACGGCGACGGCAAAAACCCGTCGAGACTGTCCCTATAACTGCTATCGCAATAATAATAATGATGATGATAACAATAATGATCTTACCTGCAGGCTCCTCTGCGCGTCGAGTATCCTGAGCGGTGCCTCGTCTCCCGAACGACCCGACGCAGGATCACGTGGGCCGCGGCCTTCGCTGCCGCTGCCCGTACCTCCGCCGCCGCCTGCCCCGCCAGAGCTGGGGCCGCCTCCTGCGGAGCCCGTGGCGTGCGCCGAGGTCGCAGGCTGCGATGGCTGGTGCTGGCAGAACAGACCCTCGAGGTGCGCGAAGTCAAGCGGGGATTCTCCTCCGGTGTGGCTCTCTGCGATGCGCCGCCACAGGCTCTTACGGCCGCCGGCAAGTACCTGGACGCGAAAGTCGGAAAGCAGGGACCTGTACACTTGCCTTCCGATGACATACATACACCATCACCAACATCATCATCATCATCATCATTATTATTATCAGCAGCAGCAGCCTGACACGCGTGTTTGCACTTAGACATTAGTGAAGCGACACTTGGGTAAAGAAAGAAGACGAGGTAGACCCTAACTACAGCTTTATATGCTTAAAAACACGACACTGTTAATGCATTTAAAATACTAAGGCGAGAGCCTTAGATGCCTCATCAAACGCGAAAATTGACTGTCATCGTCGGCGTCAACACAAGTGAAGCAAAAATATCGTCACGCGAAGGCGTCACCATATAAGTCGCCAAAATGTGTGGCGTTGTCATGACGTCACTATGACGTCACATGACGACGTCATCACATGATATTGTCGTTAGGTCAACGTTGGGCCGATCACGGAGGCAGTGCAAAACCAGATGAGGTGGAGAAAGCTTGCAATGCCTCCGATCCTGGAGGCAATGCGAAACCACGTTTGGTGCAGAAAGCTTTCGGAAGGGGGCGGGGGTGTATCAATACATCGACTGAGAAGAAAAAGAAGAAGATGACTATCGCCTTCGAGTAGTCTTACGCGAATGCATAAGGGTCTCCTTGTAAGTTTTGTTCGCCGAGTGAAATGGTATTTTGTATCGAAGGAAAAGGGCACAATCGGGTAGGATGGAGGAAGTAGAGAAATAGGAATACAGAAAAAAGGGAGACGAGGTTTAGTTGCTCATGGAAATGGAACAGGGCAGAAAACAATTTGATATGAATGTAAGCAAGTTGCGTGACTACAAGTGCACAGATATTTAAGCCGACCAGTTTATCGCAGCGCGCGAGAATTCATTTTAACACATCTGTAATACAATACTACGGAACGTGTGAGCGCGGTCGGCGTCAATCGCGATGCTAATGTCTCCATAAGTACACACACGTTTATATAATGATCAATAGGTGCAGCAAAAGGTCTGCTTCAAGTATAAACTGTTCTTTTCCCATTTCCTATATTGGAGGAACTTGTTCCTCTTATCGCGTGTTCAATATTCAAATACTCGTCGATGCTGTAGTTATCAAAGTTGAACTGCTGAGACGCACCTTTTGCGCGGGTATCTTGTTCCAATTAAGCGTGCGCATCTTGGTGCCCGGCTGCGGCCACGACTGCACCAGGCACGGCGCCGGCTCCGACGGTTGAGGCGCCGACGGCAGTGCTGGAGCCATCGGAGGCGGTGGAGCAGTCGGCAGCGGGGGCGGCGGTGGCGGTGGAGGTCCCGACAGGTTGGGACCTGGTGGCGGTGCGAAGTTTACCGGTGGTCCATCCGTTGGTGCCTACCATCATAAGTGGCCAGGGAACAAATAAACTTTATTTGGACCATGATGCATGCAGAAAAACGAAAACACCTCACAGAAAGAAACCCCTCTGCTCAAGAATTGCCAGGTAGGCTTTTTATATAGACTATATGCTTTATCGAATATGTTGTGCGTTCTCACATACAATATGCTAGTTTTAATATTGTATGAACCTTCCTGTTAGGGCATTTAAACCTATGCTATATTATTTGTCTGTGTTCTGGCGAATATTTTTTTGTGTGATGTTCTGCCTTCCTTGCTCGTATGTTTGTTTTAAGCTGAACAAAATTTCCATGCTACGCTTTGTTTGCCTGAGAAGCAGCCAATCTCTCATGAGCAACATTTATTTTTTTTAAAGAATATTACCGCGTAAACGGCAAAGAACGGGAAGTAGTTATATATGCAAATAAATGCATTACATAGGACAGAAATTCAGAAGTAACAAAAGCATAAACTCATAGCCAACAACAGACGCTTAAAGAGCACCTGTTACATTTGAGGGTGAGAAAGTCAATGATTTCTAAATCTAAAAGAGCTGTGCCTAGCGGCTCGTCCTTAGTATGCTATTACAGAAGAGTTGTGATCTGTGTCACGATCGTTGGTAGATTTTCTTATACTTTACGTGGACGAGGGAGGTATAGGAACAGTAGCACATGCTCTTAAAAATATTTCACAGCTTCCTGAGATCCAGCTTCGTGACGTTTGAGAAGTGAGTGGAGAGATTCGCATCATTAGGTGAAATCATCGCAACCACTAGAGGAGAGCGACGTTCAACTGTCCAGCGTGTGGTCCTTGCCTTGTTCTCTGCGGGCGCTGGCTCGTGGCAACGGCAGCTGCAGCATCTCCTGTTGTTGCCGCCACCGCTGTCACCGGGCGATGCGGAAGCGGTGACAGTGGTCGGGGTGCTGGTCTGCGTGACAGCAGGCGTTGTCGTGGGGACTGCCTTCGCGGTAACGGCAGTCGCGGTTGCGGGTCCCGTACCACATCGGTCCAGGGCCTCTAGGCTGGTCTGGCTGTGCTTGGTTTGTCGGACGGGCGTGTCCCAGGCGTCGTCGGCGAGAAGACGCTGCAGGGCGCGCAGCAGGTACGCCTCGCGCTTACCGCTGCCGGATGCCCTCGTCGAAAGCGCCGTCCAGGCCTGCTGCAACGTCTCCGGAGGACCCGACGCACCCGAAGGCCATCCGCTCTCTTCGGGAGGAGGGGACGTCAGGCCTGCGGGAACCTGAAGAAGGAGTACCGATATGTTGTAGAACCACTCCCTTTCTCTCTTTTATTTATGTATTTATTCATTTCCGTTTGTACAGAATTGACTGGTTTCGCCACAAAGAACTTCTGCTTTCTTGTTCATGTTTTTATATATTTATTTTCCTGCTGTGCTACAAGTTCTTGCTTGTATTACCTGAACTGATGTTGAGTTTTGTAAGAAGATGATTACTATTGTTATTCTTTTCGTTACCAAGTTTTCTAGATGAAGAACATCTGAAATGCGGTCTAATTGGTACAGACACATTGTGATGCCTTACTGTCATGGTAAGACATGAGCAAATCCCTTTCTGTACGTGTGTGCGTGCGTATGTGAATGTTGTGTGTGTATTTGTGTGCTTGTCTGCGTGTCTTCTGCTTGGTACCTAAGGCATAAAAAAGAGTATGCAGGCGGATATTTATGTTGTTCTCGTGGGTCTTTATGGACTAAAGAACTATCTGCTTTAGGATTTATGCCGTTTTACACTTCTCGCTTACGTATCTTACATGACGTTATTGCTATATACGCGTCGCTGTCGCGACTTGAGTCTCCATGAAGCTCTTTTTCTTTTTACCGACTGTTAGCTGAGGTAGCCAGCCAAGATGCACATGTTGAAGGAACTGCAATTTACCCTCACTATTTGCTTTTATCGTTACATCTTGCGATCTTGTGTACATGCGCAGTTATACCTATAGATGACCCTGTAGTTCAAGGGCTTCAAACAAACGGCCCGCATGGGATCTGCCGTGCTCTGCTTAGCAGATTTGTCATGCGACTCACGATACCCTTCTGAACGTTCCGATACCCCCATGCGTTGTCGCGTTGTCTAGATTCGTTTCCATTGCCCCTATCCCTGGATATATCACGACACAGCGGCAGCGCGACGGTGCTTGATACGAGGCACGTTCGTATACCCACGTAGATGTCTGTCTGCCTGAATAAATATTGTGTCTCGAAATGAGCCAGGCATATATTTTGCGGAGCCAGGCCGAAACTTAAATGAGGAGTCACCATCGCTCTCTCGGATGACTGTCATCTTGTCCGAACGCCGTTTTGTGCACTTAGTATGTGGTTTTATTTCCGTTAAGCGTACGCAGAACTGCGTAAAGCAAGCTTCGAATTCTCATGGCGACTATCGAGATGTTGGATACCGCCTTATAGGAAGCGAGCAATCTCGGGCGCAGAAAACGAATCTTGAAATGAAGTCATTGTGAGCACGTTTCTACGATGCTTAGAGCCATAAGATGACGATGTGAGTTACGACGCTTACTTCTCGCAATCTTACATATCGCTCACAGAAATTGTCTGCCGCATGAAATGTTTGCGAACCGCGATACCTCGCAGAGAAATCGTTCAGCCACATACGTGCGGCAATTGTGTGTCTTTCGGTTCAACTGCTAAGAATTACACGTTTCAATCGTAAATGTAATCATTCATTGCGTACTGCGTGACGTGAGGGACGAGATTTGTTACAACAATTATTTTGTTACGGGAAGAGCGGAATGTAAAGCGGATTTAGACTGAACATAAGCCCAGGACACGTACGAGTATCAGCAGCCCCTATGATACCATGCGCGTAATTCCGCAATTGTTATGCTTACATCTGTGAATTCATTCCTTAGTCATGCATGTCTACCATCACAAGTGCTCCAGAGAAGCAACTGTTTGTACGTTCAGTACTTATGTGAGCGCTGTTCAAGCTGCTATATAGTTATGGGGATCGTCACAAGCTTGACAACTTTAATACGATGCTCATTTCCTTGTAATGAAGAAAACTAAACATTATGCAGTTTTAATTGAACTAAACTCTGTGGAAAGAGAGAAAGTTGCGGTTATTACATTAGATTGCATGGCTTACGCTTCAGACAACGTCAGAATACAGGGGTAGGGTGAACGTTTTATTACCCGAAAAATCCGTAGGTACAAAAGAAAATTGCAACAATCACGATGCACACAACGGGCAATAATTTCATTTATGGCTGTTGGCATCGATAAGTTAACCGCCAAAATTAGAGTTTCTTCAATGACGGACTAGCTAGGAGTGCCTAAGCATAATGCCGATTTTTTTTTTTTGTCCTAAACTGGTTAACCTCCCTGCCTTTCCTTCTCTGCAATTCCTTCCCTCATTTTCTGGATTTTTGTATTATTTTTACTTTATATTATTTATGTATTTATTTGTTTATTTATTTCTTCGTTATTTTGTTACGTTTTTGTTTACTTTCCAGTGATACTCTTCCTTCGTTTCTACCACGATTTTCGCTCATGATAATGCTTCTAATGCTTAGTCATCAAAACATATGACCATTCGTAATGGCTCTGCGTTCGTAACACGGCCGAAGTGACGTCTCTCCAGCCTGCTTCGTTTCACCCGATACGGTGAAGCAGGCGTCTCACCTTGGACCCTCTGGCCCTGAGCTCGGCGCGCAGCCTGGCCCTGTCGCGTCCGCTGAGCGCCTTGTTGGCGAGCGCCAGCAGAGGCGGCACCTCGTCGTCGGTGCCTCGCGATATGGCCAGCGCCAGGGCGGCCAGCCGGGTGCGCTGGGCGCGCAGCGTGGCCAGCTGGTCGAGAGTGGACAGCGCCCGTCGGGTGCCCTCGCCGCCGCGGACGCACAGCGCCACTAGCAGCTCCCACACCTGGCGACGCAGGTCGCTGTTGCCCGACGCGGCCGCTGCGATACACAGTAGGTCGTTGCTCGATTAGAGTCTAAAAGGCAAACACTGAGCTAAGATAAACACCAATTATCGCGAGCACTTATACATTTAAGTTTTCTTTCATTCCTGCAGCGAGGTAGCTCCGACCGGTCGGTCGGGACTTTTCGTGACGTCCTGAGTATACCTCACTGAAAAAAAAGTGGGCTGATACCAATTCCGAAGCAATGCCGGTGGAGGTGAACAACGCCTCGAGCACTCCGACATCAATCAATCAATCAATCAATCAATCAATCAATCAATCAATCAATCAATCAATCAATCAATCAATCAATCAATCAATCAATCAATCAATCAATCAATTATCTATATAACGTTCCCAGGAACAAGTGTAAGGTCTATGCGCTGGCGGACTAAAAAAAATAAAACGATAAAAATAAACAATGCAACAAAGACAGTCTTCAGAAATAATAATAATTATTATTATTTTCTAGGATTTTAGTTTTATGCGCCTAAGACACGATATGACTATGAGGCACGCCGTATTTGGAAACTACGGATTAATTTCGACCGCCTGGGGTTCTTTACTGCGCGCCTAAACCAATTAAAGTACGTCGGTGTTCATGCATTTCGCCCCCATCGGAATGCGGCGCCGTGGTCGCTGGTCGAACTCGCTGGTTCTCGAGCTTATAAGCGCAACACCTTACCTGCTGAGCTACCACGTCGGGTATACTGCTAACTCTTAATGCAGTGTCCCTAAAACTATAGGCTAAAACTGTCGAAGAAATCTTATGCAATGCAGCTTTTTTTAACACTTTGATACAAGCTATAACATGCGTAAACGTCAATGTGTCTAGTAATGCGGAATGAATAATGAATTTACCGGCAGCGTGTAGAGATTTTCTTTACTGCAGAACACCTAAAATTATGCGTTTACCTTCAGAGTGTGCGGCTGTCAACATACCACGATTGAAAAGGAATCTGATTTCGATAAGTGAACAGGTCCAACAATACTCCTGCAAGCATTCCAGTTCTCGCCAACCGGGAAACTAAAATGAAATTCTCGGCACGCGCCTCTCCGCACGCGTAATTGGCATGATAAACTGTACGTGATTTTTACGCAGACCAAATACTACGCTTTCGCCCAGAGCTATATCTGAAAGCTTCACACAGTACAGTACCTATGAAAAACGAAACCGGTTCGTTCAGAATCAGCCCAGCCGCTTCGATATTTACGCCTTTCTGAAGTCAATCTGTCTCACAGTTTACCTGTTGCGTTGTAAATCTCATCATAACATTGCTTGTAAACGTCTACCAGTCGAACGTATTTCGTCAAATTGCAAAACCCGAAACGTTATGAACTTAAGACCTATTCAAATCGATTTTGCATAGAAAACTTTTAAAAAACTTAAAAAAAGACGCAATATGCGGCCTGTGGGCCCACTGTGGGGCACAGGTGCAAGGTGAAGACCACCGATATGCATGCACCGCATTCGGACGGAGATTTAACTAAGTGCCACTGAATGAACGATCTGTATATCTCGCAATATTACACATATAGGAACATTCGATGAGGTAACGAAGAAGCACGTTCTATACAAATACCTGCATTTCGTACACTTGTCGCGACACCGGCATAATAGCCTCGCAATGAGAGAGCCAACTGTTTACAGTAGCGTTCGCCAAAATTCGCAAACACTCACCTATTCCTGAGATACAGCTATAGCCGATCGCAAGGCGCTTCCAGCGGAGAGACAGCTTGAAGAGCGCAGTCACAACTGCGTGATTTCGACATATCCCGGCACCTGATACAAAACTTGGTGGAAGTGCGATCGCGGCTGCGATCATCTGGGGCTTTCCGAGTGGATTCGCGGTTAACGCATGAATATGCAGTACAGCAACGTGACGCCACTCGTTCGTATGGCGCATAGTATAGAGGACCACACGGGGCGTTATAACATCTCGAAGCTGACCTTGAACACACGACGAGCTCCTGTCAAGATTCATGTCGTGCGCAGCCATGCGCGTCGAACCGACTGGGTGGGCTTCACGAGAAGAGAAAAAGAAACTAAGGCAATGAAATGTTAAGCTTGGCACTTTCAAGTACAGAAAGTTACTTCCGAGGGAAAAAAAATGATATTATTGGAAAGAGATACGTATATGTTTATGAACGTTAAAGGTACACCGCAGTAAAAGGGGAAAATAAGGTTAGTTAAACACAATCAAGCATACTGCAGGTTGGTTCAACCTTTCTATCGATCATTTCGAAGTGAGACTCTGTGAAGCAAACAGGCTTCTTGGAAAAACGGGGGCACTTCTGTAGGTTCATCCTGGTCGTCAGCAATTTACGTCAACGCCATTACGGGGTACTAAGTGGCGCGAATTAATGGTTAAAGTATAGTCTCCTGCTCATCCTATCTTTTTGTTATCCTAAGTCAGAACAACATGAAACCTTTACTAAATTTAAGCTGTGGTGTCGAGGCTCATGAAGGTTCATTTTTGTTAAGAAAGCCTGGTTTGAGATTAGAAAAATGTAATTACGCGGGTCTAGTTCAGTTACACGCTGCGTGATGCCCGCCGGCACGAGAGTTGCACTTTCTCTGTAAATGTCGTTGGTGGTTGAGTACTTGCGGAGTTGCTAATCACCCTAGTCTGTTGCCATTTGAAACGCTGATTCTTGCTGATGTCTTAATTGACCACAGCAGTTCAATGCATCAGAAAAAATCTGCCCTGACGTTCCTATTGACAGGAGCTTGTATCCAGAGAAAGCTGTGGCGTTAAAACTCTTCAAAAGAAAAAAAAATTGAGAAGAATGCTTTGCTGGGCAAGTTGGAATACCATTCTCTATGCGAGCAGCGCGAAAGAATACTAAATGCAGTGAAAGACAACTTCAAGACAATTAGATAATTGTTGCTACTCCTGATAGTGGACATATTAACGAAGGCGACCAGCCAATAGCAAAGAGCACCTATAAGAACTAAGAGGTTTGTGAAGACGACCACAGGTCTTGATGCTGTGATTGCGTTTGCTCCTCGTAGAATGTTATTGGTAAATTCTTCCCTTCTGTTCAGCTAAGACGCATGTATGGTTAAGTCGCTCAAAACAGTTATTCCGTCGCTCCTCATATAGCGTGACAGGTAAAATGGGAAGAAACGATCTTGATGAATGAGTCTCCATGCCCAAGCTTAAAGATCGACATGGCAGTTCCACGGACCTTGCGTACCGGTGCCGAGCAAAGAGGTCACAGAAGCCTCATCCACTACACAAACAAGGTGTACAGTCATGAGCAATATGATCGGGAACACTGAAATCACCTTTCAAAGATCATAGCGGCTAAACGCACTTGGCAAGCGCAAATGTGTTCACAACACGAAGTGTTCAAGTGGAAAGGTATCTCTTGCAGTTCAGTACGTCACATTCATATCAGTACATTACAAGTAATCATCGATTAAACATGAATTCGGTGTTTCCTCTCACATTGCTCACGAATGCACCTTTTCCTCTCAATCAATGGTGTCCGGATAAGCGAGAACGATCGCTTGAGGCGTTTCAACTGCGTCGCGAGGCAGTGCGCGCGTTCCCTCACCGGTGGCCAACGTGCGGGTGTACTCCGGGTGCTCCACCACGTAGTCGAGCCCGATGCGGAGCTCCATCGCGGCGTCGTCGTCGTCGTTCCCGTATCCAGGCGTCCAGTCGTTCGAGCAGTTTCGTGAGGTACTCGCCGCCGCGGGGTGTCCGCTGCGGCGACACACCGCGCCCACCACCGCAAAACGGTCGCCCACGACCGCTCGAAAGCTCCCGCTCACACCGTTGCGCCAAGGCCGCCGCGGGACGCGTCACCGGGGCCTCCGCATATATGGACGCAACAGCCGCCGTTGCTGTACGCCGGCGCCGACGACCATGCCAGCGGAGCCGCGCCGCCGCCAGGAAGAAAACCCACCGTCGACCTGTGCCCGTGGATACAAACGCGTATAATCCTGCCCCCCTCGCGTACAAGCGGCCGTGTACGTGAAGGGAGCGGAAGGGCGACAAGATTTGGATGCGTGCGAGCCTGCCCGGTCGCCCTTACCCGGTCGCTCGACTTCCTCTTCGATTGCGCTATGCACAACGTTGCGACCCTCGGCGGAAGGGCTGCTCGTCGTAATTACCCCCTTAGCGCGAGCAATTAGCAGTCGATGCCAATGTCGGCGAATTAAGAGCCGTGTACTCGGTGTATCGCGCATGATTCGCGGGCGAAAGGGAAGAAACATACAAGTCGCGCACGTAACGGTGAAGTGAGCCGGCAATAATAATGCGAGCGAAGGTTGCGGTGGAGGGTGTACAGGGTCGTGACGACCGACAATGGCTGGAGAGAAATGGCGTTCTGACCTTCTTCTGAACGCTCATACGAATCTCCGTTTTGATCTTGAAAGTGAATCAATATTCCCGTGTAAATTGACAGCCGCAGTCTGGTGTCCACTGTCTTGCCCATGCAGCTGGCAAACAGACATGTGAGCCATGCACAGTTTATGGAAGCGACGGCCATCAAATGTTCAAATGTATCCAGAAAATGAGGAAACGGTGAACAAAAACTGTGCACTACACTCGATCGACTCGCAAACACAACAGTTTTGTCACAAAATTGATATGTATGCAATACATATCGGCTGCGCCGCTACTATACCACTGAGACCGCGTGACCTTCACACAACAAAATGACCGTCTTTTCATGCTCGTATGTGCACTTCCCTGACTTGTGTAGTAAATGAAATTCAGCTGACCATATGCATTTAGAAGCGCAAAATAGCACCGCACTTTCAGACTGCACAGGACGTCCGTTCAACTGAGCAGCTTGTAAATCGTAATGTTGCTTCGGTTACGAGGTTCACATACTGAAGATAAAGAACCGCACGTCGTCACTCGTACGTATAGGTAGTGTTGTGTACAGTTAATGGGCCAACTGTGAAAGCACATCATTGCAAGTCGCTTTGAAAGGATGCAACGAGGATAAGTTTGGCTCCTTCTGAATTCCTGCAATGCACATCCGTTTACAGCTATATGCATTACGGAGGAACACTTGTCTCTGCGCAGCATCCGCAGCTGCAATCACTTAGGACTGTGCCTAATTGCGTCGGTCTCCCTCCCGACATTCCAGTGAAACTTGTTGTTCACCATGCAAAAAGATATATTCGACGTAAATGCTCCAATCGAACACTAACCCAGCAGCAAAGGCTCTTTATCGCATACGAAATATTGGAGATTCGCACACCCGGTTTCCTTCGTGGTTTTTACTGCGCGTGCATGTATATAGTGACCATGTCGTGGTATTTCCCACACTCAGAAGTCAGTGCAAATACTACATCCGCCACTTGAACCTTATTCTGTCCACACAGTCGCGTTAATTTTATTACAATATCGAAGACTTTGTTAGTATATAAATAAATATATAGGTGATAAATAAATAAATAAATAAATAAATAAATAAATAAATAAATAAATAAATAAATAAATAAATAAATAAATAAATAGATAAATAAATAAATAAATAAATAAATAAATAAATAAATAAATAAATACGAAAAAGAAACCTTGGTCTAAACAATACAATATATTACAGCGAAAATAGGTGGCCAGAGAGAAAGTGCAAACGCCTGGCGAGTCACGTCAGCAGCGTAGCCAGTAGTACATCTATACCTGCGAGTGAGTTCCGCAACGGATCAAATTTTACGCTTCTGCCCATGCGGCACAGGACACACGGCTCGGAAGGAAGGGCGCCCATCTGCATATAGGGTAAAACAACATCAGCATGTATGACGCACTTCCATCAGGCGGCGTGGTTTCAATAAAACGCGCAGTTCAGTGACCTGTCTGACAGGAGGTCATGGTATTAGCCCCCAGTGATTTAAATAAGTTTTCCATATTGAGGCGGAGTCTTTATTGGAGTTTCTTTTTTCATTCAAACGCAGCAGAAATGATCGGGCCCCTTCGTTTTAATCGCTCACTTCGTTGTCTCGACAACGGAGCCTTTGGACTTCGCTATCCTGACGGTTATCCCGGCGTAGTGCTGCTTGCGAGTCATTCAGCTCTACCGTGAGCGTCCCAAGGGATCCCCGCCGACCTCCTCTAAGCATCGTAACCGACCTCAGGACCGATTACCCTCTTCTGCGAGTAATAAAGTTTTAATCAATCAATCAATCAATCAATCAATCAATCAATCAATCAATCAATCAATCAATCAATCAATCAATCAATCAATCAATCAATCAGCTCTTCCGTCTTGTTGCTTGCTATAAGGTCACAAATTCATCATTCACCGTCATTTGTTTCTTTTTTGCTAACTGCAATGCTCAGTATCTGGCCAGAATATTATGGTTAGGGCACGCCTTAGTAGAAAGCAGCGCTATGCCGTAGGTCACTTCTAGCCAGTGACTAGAACTAGAACTAGAACTAGCATACTCCCCCCCCCCCACCCCACCCTCCCACCCAACACCACCACCACCACCCTTCGAAAATTTTCAATTTTGCATGTGTATATCCACACGTACAAAAGCGGCTGAGGCGCAGCATAGCCTCAGGTGCTCATGCGCCAGAAAAAATCGAATTAACTAACATGCAAGCGCACGCACCAACACACAAAAAGTATGGTTAGCCACCGCCCGCCCCCCATCCCACCGAAAAAAAAATTTTAGCTACGCCCCTATAGGTATGTGGCTCCAGCAGTCGCGTACCAGAATTTTTTTTCGGTGAGGGGGGCGGGGGGTCTGGGGGTTTAGATTCAACCATACTTATGCACAGCCGCTGGATTTTTCCTCCAGGGGCCGTGCGTGCGTTTGTGTACACATGTAACTTTGAAAATTTTCTGGCGAGCCCCCCCCCCCCCCCCTCCGCCACCTAATGGCTACGCCAGTGGGCGTCCTGATTTGCCTTAGTGGCGGGACCATGCAGCGTCTTCCGGTTGCCGCAAGTGTCGCAACCTGATATTCCTGGAAACATCGACATCGGCGCTGCGAGATCACTGAAGCGAATGCGTGGCTCTGCCTGAACGCCCGTTGACGCTGTTTCCAAAGCTGCACTTGTACTGTCCCTATTTTACACGAGGAGGAGATGAGGTTCGACGTCGGCTATGTTGAACCTAAGCCTCCAAAACGGAAGCTTTATTGGAATTTAAACTTGGAAGTTTACTTGTGCATTACTCACTCCTTCTGCGTGGTGATTAATTACACGTGATGGAATTGAGCAGTATTTAATATCTGGGGTTTTACGTCCCAAAGTAATATGATGTCATTATAAGGCACGCTGCAGCGGGGGACTGTAGCGTGATTTCGACCATTTGTCGTTTTGGACCACCTTGCGTTCATTTACGTGCACCTAAGTCTAAATACAACCTTATGAAACCTGACCATGAAACCAAAGAAGGTACGGGGTGCGGGGGGGGGGGGGGGGGGGTAGTTTTTAACTGCAATGTAGTAACTATGATATAAATGGAAAGGAAGTAACGCGGATGGAAAAGCAACTTTGCCGCCGGTAGGGACCGAACCTACAACCTTTGCGTTATACCTCCGCCCCCCCCCCTCCCTCACCCCGAAAAAAATTGTAGTAACGCCTCGGCCTTGAATCCCTGACACATTTCCCTACTCATTCTTTATTTCAAAGGCTACTTTTTTCAAGGTCGTTTTGTCATTTTTCAACTTACCTCAGAACACTATACTTGGGACAAATACGCATGAAAAAATGACTTCAGAAATAGGAAGTGTGATATCAAATTGTATTAATAAATCAAGCTTGATGAATTATTAAGTAACTCATCTAGAGACTTGACGTTAAATACGTATGTCAAGCTTAGTACAGCGCTGCAAAGAATGTGGAAGAAGGGCCAAGGGCAGGGGCTAGACAGAAATTTCTTTTTTTTTTAGGGTGGGGGTGGGGTGGGGGGGGGGGGCACCGCCATGATCTGACGTGGAGGCAGGGCAGGCAGACGTGGTCGAGTGTCATTTTGTATGTGTGCTATGGCAAAAAAAAAAGAAGAAATTTCGGGAGGTGGGGTGCACGGGCCCGGTGTGCCCCCCCCCCCCCCCCCTGGCTACGCCACTGGCCAAGGAAGGGGGCAGAGAGAGAGAGAGAGAGAAAAAATTCGGCAGATCCCACGTACAGTGGGAGTGGATGTTATGCGAAGCATGTTGCGGGTAGGTGACTGTGTCGTAACTTTTTTTACTGAGCGACACGTTACAAAATGACGCTAAATATTTGTATAAATTTTATACGCACACATATATATGTTGAAGAGCCGCATATGTGTTATATAACCAGTTGTTTACGGTTGAGTAACGCTGCAAATGGCAACGTGGGTGTTACCAACACCACAAGGGGTAAGCTGATATGTAGTGCTTATACGTGTCCCGAGAACGCACGCACGTTTCACGAACCCGTGTGCATGTGTGCAAGAAGTTCTTGACAGTTCTTGAACATGGGCATCATCACCATGATCAGTGAGCACCAGCAGCTGGTCATGACTTGTTATAGGATCCGGTCGTGATCGTGGTGACGAGGGGTCCATGTGTAGTGAAGTATGTGGTATAGTAGAGCTGTTGGAATTTGTGGATGCCTCGGTCATTTCGTCGACATATTGTCTGTAGACAGAGCCGGCGACATGTCGGAACCTGAAGCCACCCTTCGTGTTGGTGAAGTATAGGCAGTCGAGGCTGGTAGGCCTGGATAGTGCTACGTAGACCAACATCAGTGGACGGTGTTTGTCGTATTCGTAGACTACCTGGGCGTATGTGGCCTACGTAGGCTAGTCTACAAAGCGGTTGTCAATTAATCTGGCATCATCCTCGGTCAGCATGTGCCCATCGCCCAGCCTCGTAAGAAATGAAGAGGACACTGCGTCGTCCTGGTGGACGAACGGCACTTTACGTTGCGGCGATGTGGATATCATATGTAACTTTCGTTAATGTATTCCTCCGGGGTCGAACAATGCTTCAATATAGCTTGCTGAATCATAGGAATACAAATGTAGTGTTTATTAGACTGCTATAAAAGCGGAGCCAACACTTGAACTACAGACGTTCATCTGATATGACGCCTGTATCGTAGGAGTACACATCGTAGGAGTATCATGTAGTGTTTATTGCTTTCTTGTAAAATTAGATAGCCAGCACCACAAGCACAATTGACGTTGCACCGAGGGTACGCCTGTGTAGGCTGTTTTTCCAAACCAGTTTATAGACCTGGCGTGGCTCAGTGGTAGAATACCTGATTGCAACGCAGAATGCTTGGGTTCGATTCCGGCTGGGATCCTAATTTTCATTTTTTCCATTCGTTGAATCAACGCTGCCGATGTTGGATTTCCTTAACGCTCTAGCATTTAAGTTACCAATGTCTGTTCTCGCCGTTCCTGGGTAGATATAAACTGTCAATCACCTGTGGCGCATACCCGTACAACGCGGCCCGTGGTAAACGGGTATGTGCCACACGTGTCTAGTGGAAAGAGTCTGACGACGTACGCGACAAGATTGTAACGTTATTCATGTCATGACGGCAATCATATTCGTGAAATCATCTTACCCTCCCATGCAAATTTTGGTCTACACCAAGTTAGGGAGGCGATCATGAGAGCACCCAGACGTAAGCGGCTAGATAGATAGATAGATAGATAGATAGATACGTAGATAGAAACGCTCAAAGTGCCAGAGGTTCGCTAAGAAATGCTTCGCATTTAAAATGGCGCCGATGAGTGTCACTGTCAAGAACGTAAAAGCCGGCAACTTCGCCCTGTAACATAACATAACAAAACATAACATAACAAAACATAACATAACAAAGCATAACATAACACAATGTAGCGTTTTCGTGCCTTTAGCATCTTTAGTGTAAATTATTTGTAGCTCAGCCACAGTCATGACGTGTAAATTATTTGTAGCTCAGCCACAGTCATGACGTCAATAAAAAATAAAAAAAATAAAAATATGGCAGCATATCTCACGTGTTGGAGTCTACATGCAGCGAAATTTCGTTTCGCAGAGTATCGATATCGTTCTTGCTCAGCAGACTTATCGCTTGTTCCACTCAGGCCCGTAGCCAGGAATTTTTTTCGGGGGGGGGGCACTTGCTAAAAACCTTGACTTTTTGAGAAAAACACCTATTTTTATTATTTATTTTTGGTAAAAACACATACTTCACCAAAATTTCGGGGGGGGGGGGGAGAGCATTTACCCCCCCCCTCCCTCCCTGGCTACGGGCCTGGTTCCACTACTGATGCTCATTCAGGTTTCGCTCAGAACGCTTGCCCCCTCGAAAATTTTAGTTTGTATGTGCAACATATATGCACGCACACATACATACACAAACGCATATCAGGGGCGTAGCGAGAAATTTTTTCGGGGGGGGGGGGGGTTTAACCATACTTTTTGTATGTTCGTGCGTGCGTTTGTATGTGTGCGTGTATATATACGCAAGCAAAACTGAAAATTTTCGGGGGGGGGTTGAACCCCCCCAACCCCCCCCCCCCTTGGCTACGCCCCTGACGCATATATACAGCTATGTCCGCTTAATCGATTATTAACTTTATCACAAGAGTTTGGTTACTCGTGTTAAAAGTTTTAATCGATGGCCAGCTCTAATTTATTGCTCGGATGCGGAGACAAGGCAGCATCAAGGCCTGCACGTTTTGCTGTCGCATTTGCGTAGTCATGCGTGACGCAATATTTCATGTTGCTGGACTCGTTCAGAACATCATTGGTTCAGACCAATGATGTTTTTTTTTATAGAGTGCTCAAGCGGTGACATACCTGCCTGCTACAAGGACCCCTCGATCAACACGACCGCGACGACGGCGCTCGAACTGAATTTGAAATACGCGGTTGTGAACCACGTAGTAGTTTACCGCCACCTATACTTGACTACGGGCTTTATTCTGGCTTCCGAGATTGGCAGCCTAAACGAACATCTTGGAGGATCTGGCTTTCCCGTTCTTTAAAACTGTCGTTTATTTTGACGTCGCACGGCTTATTTCGGCCCCTTCTGTCTTCTACCGCACGTGGAGTCGTTTGTTTCGTTTCTGTGCTGTTGGATGGTGATCCACAACGGATGCAAACTGGTCGATTACTTTGCCTTCTCAGCACTACATGAGTACACTGTACTACACGTGTGCAGCAAGGAAGAGCGTAAATCATGCCGCCAAAAGGAAAAGGCCCCAAGTCCGACTTTTTGCAGTGCGATGCCTGTGGTGTGATCGTAGCTTCCAAAGACGCTGCCTTGCACGAGCGGGTCTGCTCACGATGCAAATTCGAGGGCGAAAAGTTAGAACACGACTTTATTCACGATGGTGTTCTACACGGCACTCTTCAAGATTATCCAGGTAACAACATTATCTACTTCGAGAGCTCTGGCACAACTGTGCATGGTGGGGGTGACTATTCTTCGTTTTGTTCATCCGGTCAGTGCCTCTTATGCTTCCCCGGCTAGCTTTCATGAATGGGTTGTTCACCACGCGCATTGATGAAACTGGAGCTCTGGATTCCGTCTTGCCTAAAATCGCGGGAATTTCATCAAGTCTAAAAATGGTGCCGTATCTCTGGATGTATCCCGAAAATGATTTTTTCTCAAGTCTAATTCAACTAGGTTCTTTTAGAACAGGAATTCTTTTGTTACCACTAGTACGCACAAGTTGTGGCAAATATACTGCTAATTTTGCGGCTATTGAAGTTTTGGAGTAACAAGGGATTATGTACTAAAGAGCTATCTTCTTTAGTAGTGAATGTTTGAAAAGGAACTTTTTCATTCTTTAATCTTGATTTGTATTGCTACATTTTTTTTAGGACAGTGCCCGTCCTGTGTCTTCTTCTCTGTTTCCAGTTTTATTCGCGCTACCTTTCAATATGAACATTTTGTTGTTAGCGTTCTATGTTTATGCAATTGTTCTTGTGCTCATGCTCTCATGGTGTTTTCGAGTGTATATTTTCTGTATTTCTGTTGCTGCAACTGCTAACGTGTAGCTGTCTGAATTATTGCCATATTTTTGTATTTATTTGTACTTACTCCTACTCAGTTTCTTACATGAGGTCCCCTTTCAGCCATGTGCTATAGGACTTCCTTCTGAATAATTATTCCGTGCTTTTGTTATTCGTGACAAAATAATTATTGATTGATTGATTGCCGTTCCTTTGCTCCCTGAAGAAACCGTGTTCCCTTATTTGCTTCAACTCTTCTCATCAGGTGATGAGACACTGACACTGCCCGAGTGGATGAAGTCTCAGCTGTTGTATCTCCACCCGTCATGCATGAAGATGTGCAACACAGGGATCAAGGACGTCGTGGAAGTTTCCCAGGAGGGTCAAACGCATCTACTCATTGCGTGGCCATCGACCAATGTCGGTCTGACATGTGTGGCTATGCCCAAGCGCTTCAGAACAAGCAAGTCCAAAGCAGTTACCATAAAAAGGCACTGCAGCTCCATTGTAGCTGCCAGCAGTGTTACAGTGATGTCCACTCAGGACACAGTGAAGGAAAGTGATGCAAGCCTCCAAAAATGCCTTTTGCAGCAAAACAGTAAGTGTTGTAACAAAACAGATGAGTGAACTATACAAGCTTTGGGGAATTAACTTGCATTTATTATTTTTAAAAGAATTAGGAATCAACTAAAGAGTTAAATAAAAGAACTGCCTTTGACAACCAATTCCAGACTACCAAATACACTTTGGCAACTATAACTTTAATTTCAGTTTTACTTTGTCATCACATTGGTACGTGATAGCCAAGGAACCTGCGGTAAAAGTGGTATTTCGATAGCTTGAAATGCCACGCAATAACCTTGCACAATATGACATGGGTAAACGATGTAGAATATGGTACAAAACAGAAACAAAAAGATGCGAGGTTATATCATTCTTATGTCACAATACATAGTGTAAAAAAAACTCTTAGTTTATTATATGCAAATTTTTATGAAATATTTAAAATGACTAATTTGATAGCAGAACTGATGTCTTGGATGAGTTAAAAACTTGCTTACATTGGAGGCTGTTCCGTGAGCTCATAGTCCTTAGTTGCATTGGTGTTCATTTTCATGTCCACTGCAAACATTTATTGATGGCTGTAATTTAACTTCGACTAAAGCACAGAAACAAGGACAGCGACTGGAGAAACACAGTATCCCAGTGCAGCAATGCGAAGACACTAAAAGAAGCCTGATGTCCACAAGTAAAGCTTGACAGAATCAGTATAAGGGTTTGGTAATGCAGGATATACTAACAGAACAGTAACAGGGACAAATGCAAAGGATGCTTCATGTTAGGATATCCAAATTGTATTGCTAACAACTTCAGCTCCTAACTCTGTCAACTTGGAGAAGGGAAAGCTGCTCATGAGAGATTAATTGGAATAGTCCTGAAAATGTAAGGTTGAGAAAATAGTTGGTTAGATCCCAATTTTAGTTTCACACTTACTGTGGCTTTGTACAGTTCAGAAGCAAGTTCAGAATTGTGCTATGTAGGCAATTAATGTAACATTAATGCAGTTATCAAAAGCCTAAATCATTTCAAATGCAACAATAGGATTAACTCCAACCTTTTAACACTTTGATGTAGCTAGTGATGAAAGTTTATAAGTAAACTTTGTGCATTAAGCACTAAACAGTACCTTAATCATGCTGCACTTACTGGTATGATCTCGTATGTGTGTGTCACTTATAAACATTGCATATTTGTCCCGCAACTTGTTTCCAAAATATGGTTGCACGTCTTAGGCAGAAATATGTTATATCTGAATGCCCAACACAGCCACATTTGTTCCACACTTCTGTTCTTTTCCATTACATCATGCACAGCATATTAAGAGGGGTTCAATTTGTCTTCTTTTTTTTCAGTGGGAATTTTCACAAAGCCAGGATCTTCAATGCAGTGCTGCTTTTACGGACAAATACTGAACTTTGAAGTGATTGAAACTCAAGGGGAAGATGGTTTGTCATTGAAGAGCCCGTCTCGGCTCTTTTTGTCTCACAATGACGACAGCTTAGGCGAGAGCATGAAAAGACTCTCAATACATGAAGAGCTAAGTGGCGACCATAGCTTTAGGGCAACTTCCATGTCTCCTCGTTCAAGAACTCCAAGGAAGAATGTTTCATGGTCAGTACACAGCCCTGTTGCCTTCAGCACACCAAAGTCATTATTGCACCGTCAATGTGAAAGTGAGAAAGTGACATTTCATAGAATCAGATCCAGTACGGACATCATTATTAAGTCTGCAGATGAACAGGATAGTGAAAGGCGTACCTCTGCTGGCTATGATCACATTGGAGGTCTCGACAAGGAGATACAGCAACTTCGAGAACTTTTTGAAGTGCCCCTGAAGCATCCTGGGACGTTTGCTCGATTCGGTGAGTCACATTTGCAGGAGCAAGTATATATCGCTCAATGCATTTTTTGCTGATAGGTTTTTTTTCTTGTTTCCATAATTCTGAATTTAAAAAAAGCAGAACTTGTCGACATCGTCTTCTTCTGGTTCCATCCCAAGTGTGCTGTAAAACGTATGTCTTAAATTTTAATCAAGTAGGGAGATGAACTTTTATTAGATCACTCAATGCAGTGTGTTCATCTCACAGAACACGCTGTTTACATTCCTGGTTTAGTCACAGTTGATAACAGTATGAAATTCTAGATGCAGTTCTTTTTTTCTAATTAATAAAAAAAAAAACAGATTTCTTGCTGTGACTTTATAGGCAGTGTGAGTTGTACCAACAGCCTGTCTCTACTTGACTCGGATATTTATTGTTATATATCTCATTATTTTATTCCTCCTTTGATAGAATAGATGTACAATAAATCTGTAGGCAGATTTACTCTGAAATATGCTTTAAAGGGTATTGACATGAAAACTTTCTGCTGTCACTTTTTTGCGTTAAATGAAAGGCCATGCCCTCAGGAGCCTAGAAAATGTACTGGTAAGCATGAGTGCACCCTGAAAAATTCATTGCAACATGTTTTTGAGAGCTAGTTTTGGTTCCTACTGTCCCCTGACGTCACTATGCTGTATGCACTTCTCATCACGCACTTATGCAAGATATTGTCATGTTTCCATGGCCATCCCACTCCGCAGCTCTGTTGGTGATGTGCAAGCTGTTATTTTGTATGTTTCGGCATCTAGACATAATCACAACTAGCCATACCGGTGCGTGAAATCACCAGAATTGATACAGCAGTCTGACGTCATGCTAATGTCTATGTCATTAGACGCGCCATGCAAAAATTGACTTTAATGTCAAAATAAAATACCTCATCAGCATTTTCTGAGCTTCACACTTGCTCAGAGCTGTATCTGCCATACAGGAGATTTGTATGGCGGAGTAAACTCAGCTTCGAAAATTCGTGTCAGTACCTTTTTAAACTGTAGTGAGTTGGTATGCTGCTGGTAAATTCCTCTGATGCAAACACAGTTACTAGTTGACATTTAAATTTGTTGCCAGTTATAGTAAGCAGATTCAAGTATAGCAGATTTGTATGATCAACTGTTTTATGCTGTCTCTTTGATAAATGTCACGTGCTCAACAGGGTTGAAGCCACCGAGAGGCGCACTTCTCTTTGGCCCTCCAGGCACTGGAAAAACCATGCTGGCGCGAGCAGTTGCAGCAGAGTCAAAAGCTGCACTCATTGTAATAGATGGTCCCCAGATATTTAGCAAGTAAGCTTTTGCTTCCAGTTACATAATTTTTTTATACTTTGATGAACTGAAGAAGTGTTTTCTTTTGTCTGACGTTTGTATATTCATCATTTATCATGAACCAACTTGCCTAGTAGCCTACGTTAGTGATATTTGTATTCACAAATGCAGGTACTATGGAGAAACTGAGGCCACTCTAAGAAGCTTATTCAAGGACGCTTCCGAGAGGTACGATGATACGAGATATTTTCGATGTTTTTGAGCAGAGGCACAAGCAACTTGCTGGATCTGCTATATATGTACTTCATGCATATTTAAGTTCTTTCTTTCTCTCATGAATTGTGCTAGGCTTGTTCTTACGGACGTTCTTTCTTATGCCTCTCTTTTGCTTGCCTATTATGAGTTCCTTCAGCTGCACTATGCAGGCTAGGAAAAAAGAGGCAAAATTTATTATTTGTGACAGTCTTGTCGTGTTTCTTTTTTTCTTCTTCCACTTTATACCACAGAATTCCTAAATTACGAGTTGCAGACCAGTTAACTAAAATTCTGCTTTATTTTCCTTCTTTTCTGGGTTCTCTTTTATTACTTAATTTGAAAATTGTAAGTTAGCTGGCATACAAGCAAATTTAGTTAGGGAACGTACATATGATCTGCATTGGCAGCACCGGTCTATGTTTGATATCACTATAAATAATGCACCATGTATGAACATCTGTTTCCTCCTCACTCCAGTAGTATGCCCAATGCAAGCTTCTTCATCTGCAGTAGTGTATTCACGGAATTGTGGTAATGTATACAAAAGCAAGCATTTTTTTATCACCCTGCAGAGCACCAAGCATTGTGTTCATAGATGAGATCGATGCACTTTGTCCCAAACGTGAGTCTGGAACGTCCAATCAAGAGGCAAGGGCAGTGGCCACACTGGTGTCTCTCATCGATTCATTGCCGGTAAAGTTGTAGTCGTATTCTTGGGCACCATTTCGTATGTAGTGTGCCATAACTGCTGTGCTGTTGTCATGACACAGTCCTGGATTGCCTGACACTTATCCTGACATTGTCTTGCTGCTGCTGTTGTGGATTGCTGCAACAGCTATTCATTACCAAAAGCTAGTAATGACTCGTTTGTCTTTTTCCAGCACTGATCAAAATCTTATATGGAAAGAAAATGAACAGCATAAAGTGAAATAGGGTACTTGAATGTCTCAAAGCTACTTTCATATTCAGTCTTTCAATTTCGTGCGACTTTCAAAGAAAAATTTTACACACACAACTTCTTCTTGAAATGACATTGCCCTCTCGCACCTGCATAAAATAGTTTAGGGCTTACTGTGCATTATAATTTGCCAGTTATGAGGTCACTGCATTATGTTACAGGCACAACTGTAACGTTTTTCTTTCTGCCGATGACCTTTTTAACTGAAGCGACACCATTATTATGTGGTTACTCTCGCAAAAAAGTAATTTCCTGCATCAAAAACTTCAACGAACAACGTTGCTTCTTCAATTGCCACCAAAATATCTGGTGTTTTTTTCCAGCTTGTCGAGGACAAGTGGGTTTTAGTGCTGGGTGCCACTAACAGACCCAACTTTGTTGACCCATCCCTGCGCCAGCCAGGCCGGCTTGACCGAGAAATCGAGATTGGTGTGCCCACTGCACATGGACGGCAGCAGGTAATAAGAAAGAACGGGGCTGAGCAATTGCTAAACTTAGAATCTGCAGTAGTGGAGGGCATTCTAACCGCTTCGTACGTAGCGCATTTATGGAACACTTTCATACACCCTGATATTTCCTAGGACGACTGCCGTTTGGGCATGTTGGTATATGTTCATGATGACAAAAGCACAACTAGAATGGAGACAAGTGCTCCGTCCTGTGTTCTTTCTTAGGTCACCGTTCTAGTTACGCTTTTGTCATCATAACGTTTCCTTCTTGCTAAAAAAATAAGTTTTATATGGGCTCGTTTTCTGAGAAGCATACATTACAGCTTATATAAGTGCAGTTTTGCTTTTTGTCTTTATTCACATTAGGCTGTGCTGTAAATGTCAGCAAAACTGCTTACTGTATGCTCATTTCCTTAGTTATTTATCATACCCTCAGGGCAAGTGACGTCTCAGAGAGGATTCAGAAAAGGTTCAAGATAAAATATCACTCAGGAATGTTATGTAATTTAGCACTACTATTTCATAATAGATTACAGGTCACTGTATGTAATTTGTGTGAATAAAGTACATACATAAGGTACAGTACGGTCCATTGTTAAAGGGAACACTCCAATGAGCACCTTTCATTTTGCTGGCGCTCTAACAGCAAGTGGACAGGGAAACATTGTTCATGAACTGTACGAGTCCGTCAAAAAGAAGCAGAACTGTCAACCACCAGTAGTTTTATGCAAATCTAAGCCACTGTGTTTTTGCAAGAGAGCAAAATTCAAACATGCCTTGCATGCAGCTGTTCTCTTTAACAGTGGACCCGTCTGTACATGATTAATAGGTAGTTTTACTATAAAAGCAATTCTCATGAGTGCATGAAAAACATATGAAAGACAGAGGTCAGGATTCAAAATCAGAGCATCACGTAATGTTACTTAAAATTAGTCAGTTCCACTTACAAAGGCAACATTCCTGGAAAGGCAATTGCACCCGCTAGATGTTCGCCAAACAAATGACTGCAAAGAAGGTGAATGATCTATGTTATGGAACGCCAACATTATGTCAGTTACCACGCCATGATTATGTGTACTGGGGTTACGGAATAAGTTTTTTATGCAGCACAGAAAGATGAAATAGTTCGTGAAAGAGAGAATGTATACAGAATGCTATTTGAAGAGTGAGCTAAGCGAAGGTGCCTTTGCTTCATTTGTTGACTGTTTTCAGATTCTTCAGAAAATATTGAGTAATGTCAACCACTCACTAAGCATCGAAGATATCACAGAAATAGCAGATGTTGCCCACGGCCTCACAGGAGCAGATTTAGCAGCTGTTTGTGCTGATGGTAAGCCTGTGTTGCTGTCCCTTTCTTCTAGCTCTAGTCACGTCACTAAATACTGATGGCTGCCTTTTTCTCTTTTCTCATTGTAATGTAAATGAAACTGTAATTATTAAAAGTTTGCAGAACTACAAGTGGTGCTTGTAGCAATGACGATTTGAAAACACCACACTCTGCATTAGCAAAACCTTCTATGATAAGCAGCAGGGCAGGAAAGGTTACATGTTGTTTCTTGCATTGTTGAATGATTGTGGATTGCCTGAACATTCAACATTATTCTCTGTTTCATCACCACTTTATATTCTTTACTGCTTGCAGCTGCCCTGCGTGCTCTTGAAAGAAACATTGCAAGTAAGAATACCCCTGACGCCACCTTATCCAAAGTTGTGCAGTTGACAAAAGCTGATATGGCTACTGCGCTGCGTCATACCAAGCCAAGTGCGATGCGTGAGGTTGCTTTGGAGATTCCGAAGGTGAGTGCTGTTATAAGTAGGTACAAGCAGTCCTTTGCAAAAGATGTAGGAGAAAAAAAAAACAATAATATGTATAAGAAGATTTAATGTGGCACAGCAGCAACACTACACTACGGCACCACTATGAGGCTTAATGACGAAGCAGTCTTATTTGCTTTTTAGGTGCGCTGGAGCGATATCGGAGGAATGAAAGAGGTGAAGCTGAAACTGCAGCAAGTTGTGGAATGGCCATGGAAACACAGGGATGCCTTTATCCGTCTCGGAGTGACACCTCCATGTGGTGTGCTACTGTACGGTCCACCTGGCTGTTCAAAAACCATGATAGCCAAAGCACTGGCCACGGAGAGTGGCCTCAACTTCATTGCAATCAAGGCAAGACTTTATACAATGTTTAATGTAACAGTTAGTGCAGAAAGATTGCATTTGATTGTAGATACTGCAGAAAATAAGGTCAGTCTCTGTGGGATGCTTTAGTAAGCCGCGTGGCAGGGCAGACACAGTCAGAAATTAAAGGCAGAGAACGGAATGCCTATGATCATCATTCATTAACCCTTTGCGGTCCAAAAACTTTTCCCGCCTTCCATCCGTTCTGGTCTGAAACTAAAAGATTCAAAACTCAACTAAAAGAAATTTGCTTACACTTTTACAGAGGTTATAATGTGAGAAAACACATGCGTGAATCAACCGTAAAAGAACTTGTCCAGCAGTGCACGGCCACGAACCTCTGCGGCCCTCCAGATCCTTTGCTCTGGTGGATTGTTGTGTTGTCATGCAGGGCCCAACAACGAACCGCGTAGGGTTAAAGGGGTCACGAAGCACCCCTTGGGCTTGTTGAAAAAACACATCCTGCGGAAAGCTGACACGGCTATGAACTGCTCTGCCAAATATTACAGTCGTGCGCGCCGCGTAGAGGCCACAAGCGGAGCGCGAAGTTGCCGTTTCCTCAGGCGCCCTCTTTTTAAACGGAGGCCGGTTCTCACTCTCGTCGATGGGCGGGGCGTCTGCACGTTGACGTCGCGAATCTGCCAGTTGCGCGCGTCATGACGCGCGCTGACATAACTTCTTTCCCCCGTGCCATCTCTCCCTGTCTAGCTTCCAGTGCGCTCGTCGGCACGAGAAAAGAGAGAAAGCGCTGGGAGCGTGCTCCAAACCCCCGTAACTCCGCTGATTCTTGACGGATTCGAGAAATTTTTGCGGCAATCGATTCGGGAGGCAGTAAACTCCGATACTGAGGTCATTAGATCATTACTCCGATACTGAGGTCATTAGATCATTACTTGGAAAAGTCATGAAACGCGAATCACAGCGGGAGAGCGATCGCGTTTCATGACGCGCGCTGACATAACTTCTTTCCCCCGTGCCATCTCTCCCTGTCTAGCTTCCAGTGCGCTCGTCGGCACGAGAAAAGAGAGAAAGCGCTGGGAGCGTGCTCCAAACCCCCGTAACTCCGCTGATTCTTGACGGATTCGAGAAATTTTTGCGGCAATCGATTCGGGAGGCAGTAAACTCCGATACTGAGGTCATTAGATCATTACTTGGAAAAGTGGTTCATGACCCCTTTAATACAGTATGTTGAAACGGTAGCATGTGCTGACGGAACCCATTGCATGCCTTGCTATGCTGTTTTATGCTGCCTTTGCTCTGGTGGATTGAATTGAATTGAATTGACTATGCGCAACAGTAAAAACAATGTTGTGGGAGACCAGGGAAAGAAAAGCTTTACGACAGCTTGAGAGTGTTCTGGCCATCCTACACATGTCAGCGTAACAGTGGCTGCAAAAAAAAAAATTGTCAGATTTACGCATGCAGTCGATTGTACATGGCTTACGTACAGGAATGAAGCATGCTTGCACATGCCACATATAAGGCACTCTTACAACAAAAACATTTTTGATAAACACCAAAACGATATGACTATTGCTCAGCAAGGTTTTTGAAACAAAAAGTAAACAAGTTTATGGTAATAATCTTATGTCAAGAAACACTCTCTGTAGTTCTATCAATTAAATTTGTGTGAAGCCTGAGGGCCCCCTTTCCCTGTAACAGCATTAATATGCCTTGCAGGGACCAGAATTGTTCAGCAAGTGGGTTGGTGACTCTGAGAGGGCTGTTCGAGATCTCTTCCGCAAGGCGAGAGCAGCATCACCCTGCATCATATTTTTTGATGAGATTGATGCCCTGGCTGTGCACAGAGGAAGGTGAGCTCTGGACTGAGCTCGTGCTCTATTTTGATGTGCTGATGACACCCTGATGAGGCAACTACATCAGTTGTGAATGATGCCCTTGCAGTTTGTGTCATGCTTGTTGTATTTACATTACAGTCAAGTGTTAAAATAAACACCTGATTTTTATTCAGACCAGTACAGTCGAACTTATATATATACTGAACTCACAGGGGGATCATGAAATAGTTATGCACAAAATACAAGATACACCTATCTGAAGCTTACCTAAAACTCCACGTCTCTGACCACATTTTG
This sequence comes from Rhipicephalus sanguineus, assembly GCF_013339695.2. NCBI lineage: Eukaryota > Metazoa > Arthropoda > Arachnida > Ixodida > Ixodidae > Rhipicephalus > Rhipicephalus sanguineus. The sequence goes on along the minus strand of NC_051177.1, from coordinate 23,709,166 downwards.
ACAATGTTAAAAATGGGAATTTGTCTCCTTGCGTTTTCGAGACTATGCTAAAAGCACAAATGTTTCTTTATTTCCATCCTTGCCTTCATATCAGGCAAATTGGTGATAGCGGTTTCAGATTAGGAAGGAGCTTATTTCTGCAGCCCATAAGAGAGCACGGCGCATTGTCATGGGGGAATGGGAAACGTTATGAAACGATAGAAGAAAGTGGAAAGGACAGACCACGTTCTGTAGACAAGTACTAAAAGCACTGAACGCCAGGTCAATGCATCCTCTCTCGATTAGAAAAACCAGTGCACACCAGCACTGAAAATCAAACCCAGTAGTACCTCCAGCATTGGAGGCAGATGCTTTACCACTTGAACACTGCTGTGGTGGTATATCAGATTAAAAAGTCTTTTGTGTTCTTTAGTGGCGTGGCAGTTTTCTTTCCAATGACAAACAGCCTCAGTTAGTGCACTTCATTATACAGTGTCCAATTGTCCCCACTATTATCGTGCTTCAATGCACACGTCTGTGCTGCGGGAATCTTATTAAAGCAATGCATCATTATGGAGTGCAAATAAAGCCCTTGCTCTGCGAGCCATCCGTATTTTGAGCCAAGCACCTTGCTCATGGTTTGCGGTGTCCTCCTATTCCATTGCCCTGTTTGACTGCAGTTTTGCCGGCACAAATTTTTCCGATGATGCAAGAAGTGATCATGGGGCATTTACCAGAAATGCAGGTGCAAGAGTGCAGCGAACTGCACCAATCAACATTTCGGAAATGTAGGTGAATGGGTGTTCGACATACATGTACTACGGCGCTATACTTCGTACGGGATTTCCAAAGGGTCATTACAACTGTTTGATATAGAGAATAATGCGATATATCCAGGTTGAACTGTATAACTTGAATGTACTATTATCCACTTCATAGGAAAGTGTTCCTGATATGGCATGCTAGGCACACCTGTAAAATGCAAAAAGATTTGTAAGTGCATGCAAATCCAAGCAACCTACTCATCAAAATAGTAATGTTCTCACTTCCTTCGAAAGTTCTGTGAATCTTGTTTATCATTGCTCAATATCAACCCAGGGCTTTGGAATTGCTACATATAGCAATACAGCCATTTGGGCTAGTTGGTATTTGTTCATCTTAATGCAAAAAAATGGGCTTACTAACAGACAGGGACAAAGTAACAGAAAATCTGTGCTTGTGTGGTCGTTTCTTCTTCCTTTGTCCCTGTCAGTGTGCCCCACTTTTTGCATTGAGATGCTACACTGGTACAGTTGAACTCCTTTATAAGAGACATGCACTGGGTAAGCAGTTCTTGTACCTTAGATTAGGTGTCTCTTATAAGCTGGGTGCCATGTTCTCGTTTTGTGATGGACCCCTATTTCGATGTAGGCACACTAGTGTCTGTTACATCAGTGTCTCTTATTAAGGGGTTCAACTGTAGCCTTCAATGTGTGTGAGCCTTTCCCAATACTTCTCTATATCTAAGCTTAGTCTCATCGTTCCAATGGCCTTGTAGGGCTTAGTTGCTGGCTCTGCTCGGTGATGGGGCACCACCAACACCCTGGTTCTGTGACTGCTTCAGTGTTGTCATTGCTTGTGCAGCACAAGTGGCAGCAGCAACGTGGGGGACCGTGTCATTGCCCAGCTGCTGACAGAAATGGATGGCATCGAGAAACTGGAAGATGTTATCTTGGTTGCAGCTACAAATCGACCAGACATGATTGACCAGGTAAATGTCTGACTTCGCACTCAGTAAGACCGCTATGTGCCATTACCCAATATAGCAATATAGCAAAAATCAAAAATTCTTAATTTTGTCTCAGTTATCATGTTATAGCGTGGCCGGCATGCAAATAAAAACCTTCTCTGCAGGCCCTTATGCGACCTGGGAGATTGGACAGCATTGTGTATGTGCCACTGCCCGATGTTGACACAAGGAAGGAAATTCTGCACTTGAACCTTTCGAAAAAGCCCTTGGGGAATGATGTGGATATTGAAGACCTGGCAAGTAAAACCAATGGCTATTCTGGAGCAGAGGTAAGCACACTACTTATAGCATGCATCTGGCATTTTGGCACAGGATATACCATACAGGTATTCCAGCTTAAAAAAATCCAAGCCTTCCATGTTTTTAGCAGAAACCTTAAGAACCATAAAGTATTTTTTGTGTCGTCAGTCATACTAAACAGTAAGTGTTGTTATGTCTACTATATAATTTAATCATTATGCAGTAATTAGAAATAAGAAATTTAGACACCATTCAGGTGGCTGACAGCAAGAGACAATATGAGTTTCATCAGCAAAGAAGGCTTTGTTTTCGTTTTGTTTTTAACTTCATGCATAATGGCTGAGACACTATATGGGGAACAGAAGTCCAAAAAATATTACTTACCTTCCCTGCCTTTTGCCTTTTCTCTCTCGCTCTCTAAAAAAAAAATCTGGAGTTTTCTTTCTGGGCCAAAACCATGAGTTTGTTACAAGACGTACTGGAATAATTTTGCCCATCCGGAGTTCTTTAACCTGCACGTGTTACCTGAGAGCTTCTGCATTCTCTCCTGATTGGAATGTAGCCATTGTGGCCACAATAGAACCACAGCCTTGTGCTCAGTGGCACTATATGTGTTGGCCACTTGACTACCACAGCGGGTAACAAGAGGTCTGAAAAATTGCGTGAGTGATGTTTAGTCGCAGCACGTAATGACCAGGTAATGGTATTAAACTGGAGATGTAAAAATGTGAAATGAATGGGCAGGAGTGCATATCAACTCCTGCTGTGAGTTTGTCTTTCCACTGCAGGATGCACAAAAAAAAAAAAGGACACAGGCGATTGAACAGCTGTAGCCTGCATTCTTCATCTTTTGCGTGTTCTGCAGCTTAAACATAAGGAGCTGCCAACTTTTGACTTTACTGCAATCCTCTTGCAAAACATGTTCTGTCATTGCTGGGAATTTGGTATGTCTTCATGAAATTTTGTAAAAGCAGGTGGGGTTGAAATGTTTTTTGAAGAAGCAAAATACAGGAGGCTGCACTATGTGAAGCTTAAAGCTGACACATGGCTCTTACTGCACATCAGCCACAGTAAAAAAAGCTCTTATTTTCTCTTTTGCTTTTGAAGGCACTTCTATAGCAACTACCATTTACAGTTCTTTTTTTCTGCACAAACTATTTGGTTGTAAAGATGTGTCGGTCATGCCAATCAGATGTTTTGCGAGTCTTTACTTCTTTGAATGAGCAGGTCTTTTTTAGAACTGTTCATAAAGCTCTAACACAAAAGAAGTGTAGTATGGTTACATCAAGCCTGAAAAAATGTCGCCTTTATTCCTTTGCAAAAATGCAGTTTTTTTAAAAGGCACAGTATGAGAACATGGAGAAGCAGTATACTAAAATTTGAAGATGTGCTGAAGATACACTCTACAATTAATCTGGCCACTAGCTGAAGCACAGGGTAAAGCTTTTGTGGCAGCATTTGGCACTATGCGTCTGATCAACTCCCAGACACTGAAAAAGTGCTACCATACCTTTGACTCCTGCCACACCTGTTGCAATACATTGTCAAGTTGCACAATAGGAAGGATAAAAGCACCTTTAGGCATACTTCTTTTATGCTTGAATGGTGCACATCTCTGCCAACAGCTAAATAAGGTAGCTTCCATATGGTAAATTACACATGCCTAAGTTTGGCAATAACATCAGCTACCAAGGACACCGCTAGTGCATTTGTAAAAGGCCCTACTCGGGGCTGCTGGTGGAAGACGTTGGCACGGCGATTGTCACACTATCCGCCCACAGTCTCTGCTGCAGCTCACTGCGTTTTGGCGTGCTCTTTTTGAATAACTGTTGCACCGCCTTTCCTGTTAACACATCGATGCTCCCTCTATGACAACACTTTTGCTTCATAACTAAGGGGCAGTTCTGTAGTCTTTGTCCTAGCCTAAAAACGGTACACTGGCACAGGTGAATGTTCGGCAAGTGAATGTGAATGTGTCACTCAACAGGTCGTGGCTGTATGCCAAGAAGCAGCGCTGCTCGCCCTGGAGGAAGACATCAATGCCACGTGTGTCGAGGGTCGGCACCTGGAAGCTGCGCTGAAACTTGTCCAGCCACGTATCTCTCCAGAGTCCGTCAAATTCTACGAGTCCTACTGGGCATCTTCCCAGAGCAGACACACCTCAAAAGAGTCTTGAATGCCGCGCTCATCCCTTCGCCTCGGAAGAGGGGAAACCACTCGAAAGTTTCTCTAGCAGGTCTGGTTCACGGGCACAACCCTCAGTCAGCACTTGTGGTCCGCTGCTGGTCATGAGTACGTCATCTTCTATGCGCATGCCCATTCCACGAAATTTTTCCGCGACTTTAGTGTTGCTCTCTGGTATGTAGATACCTGAAAAACAAACACACGTATTAGTGTGACAAAGAGTTCGGTCAGACTGGTGCAACATTTAGCATCTACATCATTTTTTGAGCACAGCAAAAAGCTGCCAGTATGGCTAAACTTTTCACATCATTGCTGGCTTACAATGGCCTTGCAGCATAATGGAGCAAGGGCTGTACGAACTTTCTTGCATCAAATTAAGGAGGCATGGGTGCAGGAGTAAGGACAAAGTATGTAAACGGGGTCGGCATTCATTCTAAAGAACATCTATACACTGTAAAACACGAATCGTCCTCAGTGTTTCTACCTAAAGCATGCTTGTGTCTCAACTTGCCACCATCAACATACATTTAGGCAAAAACTTTTAAGTTTAACTCCATAACAATAAATTTCAATGTTCACTTAAGCAGAATGTGGTACACATGTACAGTCAACCACAAAAGTTTACGGACCATGCGAGCGCATGGCCAAGAGGATCTTCGCGACACTTCCGCTATGTCAGTGGCAATCGACAGCAGTGCTACACCCAAGATGCATCCCTCCCTTAATTTGCAAGCAGTCTATCAGCATAACTGTTATCACTCGCAATCTTCCTCACAACGTTATAGCTTTGATTCTGCTATCCAAGTAGAAGTATGATGGTCACAATGCAGATAAGCGCTTTGCGTGAAAACAGTGAACGAACGATTCGCTGCGTGCCAGTAGAACATTGATATGCCAGTTAACCCTTTAATGCCTGAATTATGAAAGTGCCGAAGAAAAAAATGTGTTTTTCATTTTTCAGCTTTAAATAGCAACCTTAACTTAAATCAGCAGTTTTATTATCCAAAATGCAACTTTAATGCATACTTTTAGGTATGTCGCGAATTCGCGACAACCGGCACTTAGGCCAATAGTAGCGCAATATAGGGATATGTTCAATGGCAACGCAAGTATGGCATTCCCGCATCAATGAAGCGGATCTGTTCAGGGCGATGTAACTTGGCGTCGTCATTGTTGTTAAATGCAAGTTTGACTTTATTGCCTCCTACCAATCACATGACATCGTGTCGGCCACCGTATGGACACTAGACTCCGCCGCCCAGTATAGCCGACTTCTTGGAAGTCGACAGAATGACATGAAGGTGACGGCACCAAGAAATAGATCTAGCTCGCCACGAGACAGAACCAGTCTTTTGTGCGGATTTTTTTGTGTCGCAAACAGATTGCTCTGCTGAACGATGTGATCCATGGAGGTGTCATAAAAAATTCCTTGAAATATTCAATAGGAGCTCGGACAGTGTCCCATTGAGGAAGAGCGGTTTTCCAGTGTAGCATTTCCCGCTGTTCTTGACAGTCTTTTTTTTTCCCACCGCACTGCATGTTTTAGAGAGGCACTAGCTTGGATGGTCTACCACATCTTCGTCTTCATCCTCACTGCTCGATGAAGACACTCGTGCTTGTGCATGAGGATCAGGATCGACATCGTCGTGTTCGCTGTCACTGAGACAGCTGTCGTCACGTTTATCTTCAGGTGGCAAGCGCGTGCGAAGCCTTTTTTCCCATAAAATGAGCGAAAGTCCATCATGAACTTGTCATACCGGCAGTCATCACTGACTGACTCAAATGCCGGATGTCGCGAATTCGCGACATACCACAGAAGTGAGGATCGTGCAGGAACTAAAGTACTTCAAAACAGCGTGACATGTCGTGTGTGTCACGAGGCTGTTAAATTAACCAGCTCTCGCGTAGGTTCGTGTAACAAAACTAGATGACGCAACCGTCATCAGGGAAGGAGAAACGAGACCATTTGCGCCCAAAGAAAAGAACAACACTCAGTATATTTAAACAAACGGAAAAAGAGAGAAATTGATAGAAAATGGAACAAAACATGAAAGAGGTAGAGAAAGTTAACAGGACTATGGGCCGCTTAATAAACTGTAACAATGCATAGATGTAAGTTCAGAATGAAAAGACCGTTCACCGTTCCGTACACGTAGTCCCACAGAAGAGACGCAGTAGTGCAGGCGGTGATGCTGGAAGATGCGGGACGCAGGCTCGGCTTGGATGAAGGCGTCGCTCGGAGGGACAGTGGCGTCGGGCGAGTCGCGGTCAGCGACCTTTCAGCGTTCGTCCACCGACGCTTGGAGAGGGAGCAGGAGATGTAGGCGTGCCTGGCCAACGCCAGACGTTGAGAAGAGGCCTGGCCAACGCCAGACGATGGAAGAACCTTGGGTCTGTGTCCAGGTGGGAGCCCGCAGCGGCCTCGACGCAGGAACCCGCTGGCCGCCACTCCCGCGCCCTGGTCACGTTCTTCTCTTCGCCACGTCTCAGCCCCGTCTCCTCGCTCTTCTGTTTGCACCCGTGGCTCTCTTCTTCTGACTCGCGTGGAAGATCCCCATTGGACAAATTCGTCTTGCGTAACTTCACGCGCCCTGTTCGCACATCTTCTTCTTTCATTTGCCGCCCCGAGAACTCGCGTACGCACATTCAGCCGTCGTCTTTTCTTTTCTTGCGCCGACGGCTTCGGTCACTTTCGCGCCCTTTTCGAAACGCGCACTTCACTCATCACAATAAGTCCCCCTTTCGAAAAGTTTTTTTTTTCAAAAAAAAAAAAACTGTCGATGAATGCGCGTCTGGCCACATACTACACATATTCAACGCAGTCCACTGCACTGTCTTAACCTAAGACACCTAATCAATCTTGAAAGTTGCCACACACAAAATCAACTTGTTGAGTAGACCACACATTTTTTTCACATTTACACCGTCATGTGAAAAATTATACATCACGTCACACTTCGCATGGAATGCAAGTTCATAAACAAATATTTACAAGATCGAAGTACACCTCGGTGGTCCGCAATCCAAAATCCAAAAGGAGCAACCGGTTTTAGAACTCGACGCTCAAGTTATAGCGTCCCAAACAAGCCGAACAGCGCTGATCACCTGGCTAGAGAAAAGAGACCGACGCCCTTGGATTAATTTTCCACCGTAGGCTCGTTTGTACCTGAACCTCTGAAGCATCGGATTCTCAGCCACCAAATTGCTAGCGTCAACGCCGGAATGTCTGCATTCCAGTCGGAGGCGTTGTCTCCATGCGCACCAGTGCAGGAGCGTCTGAATGACGGCTTCCTTCACGAGAATGCTTTGCCTCGGCCCGTTAGCTTCTAAAGGTCCAGAAACCTTAAAAGCAATCACTGATGCACCCCAAGACGCCATAGAGCACAAGTCGGCTTCCTTACTGCTCCGATAGCAACGAACTGGCGAAATATTACTCTCTTGAGGATCACTTGGTACCAGTGAAGCGTCTTGTTCTCCAACACCAATGACCCCTCCATCTGCGTCATCTGGCCGGCCCTCGTATTCACATTGTGCCGACGGAGCTTTCGACTCTGTTCTCCGTTTTTCGACCATTGCTTCTACACTCTGCTTTAATTCTCCCACACAAATCGGTTGTGCATTTACTCGAGACGTTACTCTCGTTCTCTTTTTGGGAGGATTACTTAGGTGGTTCTCGACCATATCCGTCCCATCCGCTACCGCAGCCTGTGCTACACACAAAAAGACTCCGCGGCCACCACCGCAGAGTTCTCTCCCCGGATTTCGCTCATCACTCTGCCGTATGTTTTTGTTGCGCTCACTATGTGTGAAGACTCGGCGTCTTCTCTAGAGACCATCTCACGGTCTTCAATTGTGCACTTCATGCGAACATCTATTACCCTTTCATCAGGGCTGTCTAGAGGACTATGTACCTCTCCAATCAGTGTGCATTCTGTTGCACCAGTTCGCATAGCCGCATTGCTTTCAAAGGAACACGACTGTTCCTTCTTTGCTAGGTTTTGCAAAGCCATATTTAGCACTGTCCCTAGACCTTGCTTGGTCTCACCCTCGCTCTCCGCCTCGCCTCTGTCCTCTATTTGTAAAGTGTCTGTACCAGTGTGGTTGGTGGCGTTTGCAATACTGCCACTAAAGAACGATACTGGTTCACTCGTGAAGGCCCTGCCTTCGGAGCATACATCGTGTACCTGCTCTTTGGAGCTCAGGTATGAGAATTGCTCCCGCCATTCTCCACCCTCTCGTCGCCTCGTTTCGACCTCCGCCAGTTTAAGCCTCAATTGCTGCGTTCTTTGCCTTAGCTCTTCAAGCTCTCTTTCCTTCTTTCTCATTTCACGTTCGAACTCCATCTGTTCGATGCTGTCTTTTATTTCCTCAGCCATCTCTTCACGAATCCGCCTCTCGCGTTCATCGCACCATGCCACCAGTTCCTCGCCTTCTAGACCCATGCGCCTTCCCAACTCTTCTAAATCTGCCCTGCTCATCTTTTCTCTCTATTTCTGAACACCAGTAGAGTGCCACAAACGGTCTCGTCCTGTCGTAGCGGACGCCAATTTGTCACGAGGCTGTTAAATTAACCAGCTCTCGCGTAGGTTCGTGTAACAAAACTAGATGACGCAACCGTCATCAGGGAAGGAGAAACGAGACCATTTGCGCCCAAAGAAAAGAACAACACTCAGTATATTTAAACAAACGGAAAAAGAGAGAAATTGATAGAAAATGGAACAAAACATGAAAGAGGTAGAGAAAGTTAACAGGACTATGGGCCGCTTAATAAACTGTAACAATGCATAGATGTAAGTTCAGAATGAAAAGACCGTTCACCGTTCCGTACACGTAGTCCCACAGAAGAGACGCAGTAGTGCAGGCGGTGATGCTGGAAGATGCGGGACGCAGGCTCGGCTTGGATGAAGGCGTCGCTCGGAGGGACAGTGGCGTCGGGCGAGTCGCGGTCAGCGACCTTTCAGCGTTCGTCCACCGACGCTTGGAGAGGGAGCAGGAGATGTAGGCGTGCCTGGCCAACGCCAGACGTTGAGAAGAGGCCTGGCCAACGCCAGACGATGGAAGAACCTTGGGTCTGTGTCCAGGTGGGAGCCCGCAGCGGCCTCGACGCAGGAACCTGCTGGCCGCCACTCCCGCGCCCTGGTCACGTTCTTCTCTTCGCCACGTCTCAGCCCCGTCTCCTCGCTCTTCTGTTTGCACCCGTGGCTCTCTTCTTCTGACTCGCGTGGAAGATCCCCATTGGACAAATTCGTCTTGCATAACTTCACGCGCCCTGTTCGCACATCTTCTTCTTTCATTTGCCGCCCCGAGAACTCGCGTACGCACATTCAGCCGTCGTCTTTTCTTTTCTTGCGCCGACGGCTTCGGTCACTTTCGCGCCCTTTTCGAAACGCGCACTTCACTCATCACAGTGTGCAACCTCTTGTGTGTGGGCACACTGAAAAAATTTTATATGAGATGGAAATTACGTCCCTCGGGCAGAAAACAACGAAGAAGTGAGAGCTGTTGCACGTGCTTCGCGCTCTCCGGCAATTGATACACAACACTGAGTTCCAGCTTGCAATACCTTACATGATATGGCGCTAGGTGTCTCGTGGTGAAAGCTACGTTCGCCGCAGATACGTGACAGCCGCCGTTGAAGGCAGCAACGCGTTTCGTGTGTTACTTGGTCGGCGTCTTTCGGTATGTCGCGAATTCGCAACAACCGGCAGTAAAGGGTTAATAACAAGACCCATTTCCGGGCTAGCGCTTCGGCAGACAATAGGTGGCGCACCGTTAGGTTGTGCAGACAGGTAGTTTGGCACGCGCTCACATGGTCTGTAAACTTTTGTGGTTGACTGTACATGTTTTGTTGAGTGTATAAACACAACTTTTTTTTTTTTCTAGTAACACTATGAGGTGGCATATCTGGGGCTATTAATCAAACTCTTTTTTAATATAGGTATGGATCAGGGCATCAGCTAAATGTGTGCTGCTTCAACAGCTCTTAGAAATGCTAGCAAAACTCTGACCATGCGTACAGCGACTACAAAAAACTATAACGCAACAGAGTTGCCAAAATGTATTGTTTTCCAAATATGGCATAACAGTAGCATAAATGCTTGCTACATGTGCAAAGGTTAATTATGCAATAAAATGAGAGTGAAATGTTTGAAATATGTTGAGAAAACCAACATCTGTAGATTGATATGAAATATTCTTGCTATGCACGTCTATTTTAGAAATCTTTCTTGGTAAAAAAAATACACAATGACCTAAACTTCAGGATGCTTTTCAATAATGACCTGATTTCTTCCATAATGAGGACTATAAACATTTTTAACTACTGAATTTTACCTTGAAGATTTTTTAAAGTATGAAATCCATAAATTAAGGATGCTAGACAAGCATTATACTGATAAAAACTGCATTCTGCATACACGCACAGCTTCGTGCATTACTGACCTGGCTCCACAGTGAGCACAGAACCTGGAGCAAGACGCAGGCTGCGAGGAATAAGGGGCGTATCGTGTACATCCATACCCAAGTAGTGGCCCACATGGTGTGGACACAGTTTGTGGGCTTCCTGCACAGAGGAGACACGGTGTAAACTGTCATGTCATGAAATGTGGCAAAGTGTTGGTTATTTCAACTTTGTTATAGCACATCCAGAATGAGAGGTCGAATTTTCAGAGTACATGGGGGCACTGCCAATCATGCTGCATTATGGCCAGTATGATGACTTGGAAAGATGTCAAGAGCAATGCTTGGACATGTAAATCGCCTAGTTGACTTACAGCTAAAATACGACATTTAGGATACCTTGAGCTAAGCTCTTCCCGTTACAGCCATTCATCCCAAAACTGCTCTAAGTTGTAGCTGGAGAATTCCTCCACCATACCCCACTTTACCGCTGGGAAAGTGCAAAGCATTGCTTGTGATGTCTAGGGTTGTGAAAGTACCTACAAATTGTGCCACGTCTGTTGAGTTGATGCAAAAAAGGCAATCACTGTGTCAGGTCATGAATACAAAGCTGGCAACCTTCTGCAATATTACCTAAAGCAAACCTCCGCCATTCTGATAAACCTCTGTAAACTTAACAATTTCCATACATCTGTAATACTCAGCGGTGTGTTAATGCCATAATGCCTTGTCCACACTGCAGGCAAATGTCAATAAATAATGCTTTTATTTGTCACGTCAAGATTATTTCAGATTTCAAGCGTGCAACAGTTTTACCGTATGTACTCACGTAATGAACACACTTTTTTTTTTTTTTCAGAAATGTTGATGCAAATTTGGGGGGAGGGTTCATTACACGGAAAAAAATTGCGGCAGGTATAAAAGTTGAAATTTCGCATGATGGTGTTCAGAAATTCGATAATTATACTTCAGTCTCTAAAAAGGAAGCGTTTGCACGCAATGTATGCAAAAAAAAAAGCTTTATTGATGACACCAACCGGCCACTTTTTGGCACTCCTACTCGCTTCTATCGCCGTCAGTGTCTTCCTCGCTTATGTCACTTGCTGCTGCCGCCTCGTCAGCGCCACACCACAGCGCATCGTCTTCTGTACCGTCCAGGCTATTGGAGATCCCAGTCTTCTTGAAGCTCCGGACGATCATATCGCTCGGAATCTGGCTCCATGGCTCCAGAATCCAACGGCACAGCATCTCGATGGACGGCCTCCTTATTTTACCTCCTTATTTATTTTGGCTATGTTTTTAACTTTTGTAGCGTCGTCGTTTTGAGATATAATGGCGTGATTTAACGTGGTTTCGATCTTCAACGACGTTATCAATCAAACCAAAATCAAATCAGCATATGCACTCAATAAAAAAACATTTTTTTTTTTTTCCGAGGACCAAAGTGGGGGGTGGGTTCATTATGCGAGTAAATAGGGTATAGTTTACAGGTTTTTAAGCATCAAGATGCACTACAATTACAATTGTGTAAACTATAACCTTTTGTATTAAAATGTCCAAATCCTTCACATACTTGCTATGATAGTAGCCGACTGACAACAGACACCTGACATTCTCAAAAGTTGCTCCTACTGGCAAGTCGTTACATGAGAAAATTTTAATCTGTCATATCACAATAATTTGCTGTTCAGACTACATACACTAGAGCTTAATAAACTGGAGTTACATTTCCGTCTGCTCAACAGTGGGTGATTCTACATAGCACTCCCACATGATATACCGGGCATTGCAGCAGAAAAAGAAAAACATACTTTTAAGTTCTCTGCATGTGCACTTTGTGCAGATATTGATACAGATTTAGCAGTTCAGAAGGTCTGGCAAACTTCAGTGAACTTTTTAAGTGAATTAATGTTTTAACGTAAAAAGTAATACTGGAGGACATTTCCAGCTCTCCAGAACAGTTGCCAAAGCAAAAACTATTCAAGCATTAAAGGGACACTAAAGAGAAACAATGAATCGGTTTAGATCAATAAAATGTGCTCTGAGAACTCTAATGTCATCAATTTCACCATCATAGGTTTATTCATAGAGGAGAAAATCAAGTTCAAAGTTTCATTTTTAAATTTTGCGCCGATATCTCCCCGCGTGACGTCACGGATTTCAAAGTGTATCGTATTTTGGCGCCGTTGGCTCAACAAAATTACCCCAAACTTGGTATGTTAAGTCTATGGCCCCCTCAGAGGACAATGTACTTCATTTTTATCGATTAGGAACTACGTAGTCCCTAGTAGGCGCAGTCAAAACATGTGACGTCACGACAAATGGTGTGGAAACTTCAAGGTGGCGTCGCCACCCACATTTCGTTTGTGCGTGTTTTCTCGCTTATTAAGCGTCTTCTCGCAGCAAGCATGGTGTTTTTAGTATCGTGAAAGAGTGCTTTACTAATACGAGAAAAATCGTTTTGCTCTTTAGTGCCCTTTAACTACTACTGATTTTACACAGTCATACTGTATGTGAAAGGTTGTTCTTACCTGCACAAGCTCGGTGTCTGGAGTGTGTGGTGACAGAATGCCAGCTTCACGTAGCCGATGTCCGAGTTGGGCACACATGACGTGAAACAGGGCGTCAAGTGACATTGGCCCTTCTAATTTTCGCAGCAGTAGCTGCTGGACATCCCAGAGCAGTTCGTATAACTCCCGCTGGCCGGACTCAAACTGGCCATTTACGGGCCATGTTCGTGTCAAGTCGCTGGTGTAGCCATGAAGTTCACATCCTGCACAGACAGTGTTTTGTTGTTGCTCAACTTTGTTAAACCAAGTTTGGTGCCATGATAGTTTCATTAATTTGAGTTGATGACAACACTGAGCACTATGGCTACCTGCTAGGGAATGGAAATTTCTTTGTTACATCGGCAAATTTGTAAAATCTGGTTTCGTTAGATTGAGTTTCAACTGTACATCACCACCGTCACTTCTGCTGTAACCTATAAACCATGGTTCTCAAGTTCGCTGCAGCTACAAGTCACAAGAAAAGTAGTCTTCACTGAACCTGGAACTGATCTCCTCCAGACATATTTGCCGAGTTATAGTGCACCAGAGGAGTGACAATGATCTCTTTAGTATGATTACTGATGTTTCTGTCCTTACAAGAGCGTGCTAATGGGCTTTGGCATAAATGTACTGCACACATGAGAACCGCACACTCGGACGCGGAAGGAACGAATTAGTTCAGCTACAAGAGTATAACACACTCTAATGACATGCACATAGGTGTCCCCATGAGAAGAAAGCTGATGAGAGTACAATGTGTCTATGCAAAAAGAGTGCCTTGGTGCCTTTGTATGAAAGAGAACTCGTACAATAGAAGTATGTAACATAAGTGAGATAGGAAATGCAGTGCCTTGGCTTCATTTAAACGTAGATAAGTTCACACAGTCTTCGCCCAGCTGTTCATGCTAGCCATGTTTTACACTTACCTCCATCCATTAGCACAAGTTCACCACCCAGCACACGCTGGTCGTTGGCCACGTAGTGAATGATGTTTGCCCGTGTGCCTCCAGCAACAACTGGTGGATAAGCAAGTCGTTGGGCACCACGTATGCGGCACTCAAACTCCATTTTTGAGTGCAACTGTGCTTCCGTCACACCCGTGTGAGATGCTCGCATCACCTCAGTCATGGCTTCGCATGCCACCTGGCAGGTTTGCTTCATGAGCTGCTGTTCCGCCTCCGACTTGATCAGTCGCATCTTCTGGATGAGTAAACGAGGGGACTCCACAGCCACATTGCTCTTGTAACTGTCGGCAAGCTGCCTGAGGACACCACTTGCTTTGGGTCGACTGGGTGCATTGTCATACCAGAGGGTTGTAGGGTACTTGGCTTTCAGCAACTTTCCAACATAGCTTTCAAGCTCCCCCATTTCGTAAGCAGCGTCTACACCCAGAAGATCTACAGCCCCATGAGGACCAGCACATGGCCCGTCCCAAAGCTCTGCATGTACATCCCGCTGTGGAACGAACATGACCGACTTTGGTTCTTGCTGATCCGTGCTTGCGTGAATCACCAGGGCACTGTCTGGTTCTTGAAAGCCAGTTAGGTACAAGAAGTCCGAGTTCTGACGAAATGGATAGGGTATCTTGTCAGACATGTACGCCTTGGTTGCTGAGAGGACGACAACTGCGTGGTTCTTTGTCGTCCTGGTTCCCGGCGACCCAGAGATGGCACACAACTGGAAAATATCATCGATGAGCTTGTGCCGCCTGTCTGCGAACTCTTGGCGCGTCAGGCCAGGAGTAAGCTCGTCTTCGCGAAGTAGGTGCGGATGCGTGGCTGCCGTCGGCTGCCCGTACAGTCGCGGCTGTCGCGAGCCGCACTCGGGCTTTGCTGCCGTGGTCTGACAAAGGCGGTATCCCGCTGCCGCAGCTCGGCCTGGAACGGGAGAAACAGGACATCGATCTAAATGCAAGCATATTCGACAGAAGTCTCGCTGGCTGGCTAGAAGATTCGCGAGGCTTAATCAGCACCGGTCAAAGTTTAAGGTAGTGGAGAAACGTCGTGACTGCTTTAAAATATTAGCAGGAGCCAGTTTAGTCGAGATTACATAATTGTGAGGGCAACAGCTCTTTGTTGTTTAAGAGTGTTGAGCGTTTTCAACTTAAGAAGTTTGAAAGACGCGCTGCATTCCACAGGCAGCCCTTTCCTGGAGAGCACGAACTAGTAAAGTTGCACAGCACGCGGTTTCAGTTTCTATCGCCGTGCGTCTAACTTTTCGAGTTTGATCGAGACATGAAGCAGATAATGTCGGGCGTCCTTGAAAGCATGTCGTAGCACTGGACATGCGGCGCACATTGTTGAATTTGTATTGACGCAAGCGATCGATGCCTACGCACACTTTAGTAAGCACATGTGATTGACCACTCAACGGACAGAGAAGCGCTTTCGACCAGAAATACTCACAGGGCAGTCGCGACGTAACGCTGTACCACATAATTAAAGTTGATGTTGCAGGATGTTTTTCTTGAGAAATAAGACGTCGAAAGTTGCTGAGCTTTCGCGGGACCTGACAGTAGAGTCAGACGCCGGGGGCACAGCTTCAATCCAAAGTGACGAAGTTTAAAAAAGAATCTTCGACCACAAAAGAAGCGACAGTGAACGGAAACTGCATCGTGTATAAACGCTAATGACAAACGTTTTTACTTGAACCGTCCACTCTGCAGGTGTTGGCGAGAAAATTTTAAACTTATTAGCTGCAGTTTACGAGTGCTTTGTTGTGTGAATACTAGTTTGTTTACTATTCATCGCGCAGCTACCTCAGCTGGCGCTCACGACGCCCCGTACGGTAGCTAGGCTTGACTGTTTTCACGATCAAGCGTTTTTATAACTCATGTGGCTAGAGGGCGCTAGCGAGCGTCTAAAATAATCGCTCGGCTGGCTCGAGCGGGCTCGAGGTTCAAGCGTGTCGCCCCAACCAGCGTGTTGCGCTATCGAGTGCTCAGTTTGCGTGGCGGCTTGGCTCTATTCACGAGCGTTCAGTGGCGGGTGAGTCGAAGGCTCGCGCGGCGCCGATCCATGAATCGAGAGGCCGGGTTCTTGACAGGTCGACTTCGTTTGGTCGTGACCGTGCAATAGGAGCACGCTGACGACGAACTTCGACTGAGGTAATTTATGGGCTTGATTTTCTTTTTTGTTTTCTTGCGAACTTAGAGTTCCCTGAACGATTGTCCTTGTAGTCACGTGCGATGTTCCCCTTCCCGCGGCGGACGTCCCACTGATCGAGACACGGCCCCGCTTACTTGCACGCAGAATTTGCTTACGGAGGGACTCGTAAACCAACTTTAATCCAATCACGTGTTTCGTGACACCGTAAATAACTTGTTCGAAAATACTCGGCTAGTTTTCGGGTGGTTTGGAACAAGTGGCGTATGTTTAAAATGATCACAATAATAGTTGCCTATCGATTTTTCCTTTTTGTTAGTGTGCCCAACAAGGTTTATTAAATGAGTACGATCATTTCTGGTTGACCAAATCGCGTTTGCGCGGTTCTGCTTCAAAAATTCACAAAATCTGAGTCGTACTCTACATCATAAGAGGAATTGATATTCGTGTAGAATACTTAGCCAATATGTCCACCTTGAAGTGGGTTTTGCTACAGCGCGAAGATTAGGCAGCACGTCTTGAGGTGGAAACGGGCTCTGATTAGGCTACCTGTTAAAATAAGCAAACTAAAGTGGTGATGATATGGTAGGGCTCACGAAGAAATGGGACACGGAGAAGAAGACACAGTACGCGCACTAACTGCGGGGTTTATTTTTTTTTTATTTTTTAAAGAAAGAAAACTGCATTTTATACGTGGCACTCTATATTAGTGGAGGTCAGTTGGCACGTGCGCTGCTATAAACCAATGAACAAAAGCAAAGTCCACAAGTGCCCCGCGTAAACATAACAAATAAACAGAAAAATACAAAAGTTGCGGCACTGTAATGACAATGACCGCCCCTTTACCGCTGAATATAACTAATTTTTTCATCTGTTGCAATGCAAGAAACGGTGCTAAAATATTGGGCGCAACGTCTGTGTTCGAGCAACTATATTGAGCACCGATGAGTGGGAGAGAGAGAAATAAAAAAGAGGGAAAGGCAGGGAGGTCAACCAGAATTACAACACCCGGTTTGCTACCCTACACTAAGGGGAGAGGGAAAGGTAATCGCAACGTGAACGCTGTGTGACAGCGTGTGTTTTTCATAGACGCAGTAATCAGTTTTCATGGGTGGATCCGTTTCACGAATCTTTTTGGTGAGCATGATCAGGCACGCTACGGTGTCGCGTGATATCATTTTTTTTAATGAACTTCGTTGTAAGCATACTGTATAGTTCTTTGATATCGCATTGCCGCACGCTCGTTGTGGGCATTTTTTCCGATCTGCCGTCTTTCTTACCATCATCCACATTGTTAGAGCCAGGGGCAGGCACGTAGGCAAGGGGGGGCCCGGGGGGCCCGGGCCCCCCCCCCCCCCCCCCCGAAATTCGTCCAGCCTTTTATGTTCGCGGGCAATTTTTTTTCTTTTTGCCATGAAAAGACTTTCGTTCGAATAATTAGGCCTTGGGCCCCCCGCGAAAAAAAATCCTGGCTACGTGCCTGGCCAGGGGGATAGAAGAAAACATGATGTTTTCATTTCCTCTTGGTGAAATCACGTTAATGCTGCACGATAATTATTCCGATAGAGGCCTGTCGCCAATCGGGCTGAGAACAATGGTAAGTTTGTGCCTCTGCTCTCGTTACAGCGTGCTCTGGCGCAGGATGTGGCCGATGGTTCACTATTCACCGCTGTGGTCACGGACTGCGGTGTTTTCCATCCTCATTCCTCATGATTTTCTTATCAGCAAGGAAATCTTAGACGTCGTGTTGGCCTAACTTCCAGCGCAAGATAGCTTTAATGTACCAAAGCGTGCCGAAATATAAACAAGCTTGCTACGATCGAGATAGCAACCAAACAGAAATCTACCTCGCCCACCCGCCATGCTCTGTTTTATTTTCCTTAACAGACACAAAAATAACAGCTGGCACAATGACGTCCCGACCATCGTGAGTAAACCTCAGTGTGGTTCACATGTACAATGAAGCAGTGTAATCCAGGCTGCAGGTTAATGTCTTCTTGAGAAAACAGGACTACGATATACTTTACGCACAAGACTCCCGACTTTGGCGTGCTTACAGAATTACTACTCTCGTATTATCGAACATAATAAAAAAGTTATGAAGCTTTCTTATGCCTCTCTGACCCACATTATCGTTTAAGAAAACTGCCGTGTGTTCTTGTGCACACGATGCGGCACCATAATTTCCTCGTTTCTCTACCAGAGAAATCCACCTTATTACGGGCTTCAGCCTTTCTGTCACCTAAAAATAAAAATTAAAAAAATAATGACTACATTCGCTTTTCGAGAAGCGCAACTGCTTTTCTAAGGCGATTTATTGTGGGGAAACTCCCTGTAATTACGCGATCAAGGCTTGCCTTACGTGAGAGTTAGGGGCCGTGTACCTATCTGGCCAAGCGTCGCATATATCCAAGCATATAACTGCAACGCACCGCCTTTTCTTGGAGCCATTTTTAGCTCTTTCGCATTTTCATGGCGTTAAAACCAAGTGTAGATCGCGAAATTCCTGCAGAAATTGTGTGCACTCTATTTATTTGTAACTTCGATGCAACTGACTCGACGTTCCTTCTTATTTTCATTATTTTTCGATATCGTTACGTCTTTGTCAGCCTCAAGTTGGTTGTCTGCAATGAATGTGCTTCGGTACCTCTCACTTGTATCGGATCTAGTTAGAATAATTAGTCATGAATTGGAATGATGATTAATGTTGCGTGACTCGCGCTCATGTGCAACCTGCTTAAGTATATTGCGATGTGTCTTGGAAACTAATTAGCTGGGCGACGCCACGCGAATAATGACGGATGCATTCTTCAAGCTCTTCTTCTTTAAACGTTGTGCAAGGATTTTTTTCTCACCACTTTCGGGATACTTTCTCGTTGTCTTGCTGCAATTATCTTGCAGAAATCAGGCAGTCTTAGCTCGGGATACCTTTACATCGAGTTGCAGTAACGACTGCCTTACTTTTTCTCACCCTGCAAAGCGTGCTTCACTGTTAGACTAGCACGTTAGTAGAGGCAGCCCAACCTGACAAGCAAAGGAACAGTACGAGGCTGGTGTTTAGAAGTAGTGAGCCCAACTGCCGCGCTTTCGGGATGTTTTTCTTTGTAATTAGTTAGATTATTAATTAATAACGCAGGCACAAAATATAGGTTGCACTTCAGCGATGGGAGAAGCCTCTAGCGGTGTCTGGAGAGTTGGTGTGGTAGCAAGGGGAAAAGAGAAATAATGCTATGCGCGTAAATACACTCGACTTGAGTTATATCAGAGTACTCTGGTTGTATGGATGGAAGGTGGTATTAAACGCCGAAATGAACGGATATCTTGCGATGACAGTAGTATATGTTTAAAGATGCGATTATTTCAGGTATGCCATAATGCGCTGCCGCACCATCCTTTTTAACGCTGTTGTGCACTCGTTTGTCACCCGAAAAAAAAACAAAAAAAAAAACGATTGCATAGCGAGACGATGACACTTTTTCCTCACTCTCCCTTTCTATTTTAACCTGTTTTGCCTTTCCACTGTGCCAGTACAATTTAGGAGGCGTCATGAAAAGCCCACTTTTTCATTCTTATTCCTATATAGGCAGGGTGAAAGATGATACGCAACGTTAGCCTCGTTATAAGAGCGGCAAATCATTTTCCAAGTTGCCTGTTGTTGACGAAGCTACCATATGGGTTCGTATGCCTTGGTTGGAGTTGTACTGCTTCGAGTGATACGAAGCTCTAGCTGCAGAGAAGTGTGCAAGCCGTACGATCCATTGTCTCGTATATATATAACGAACAGTACATACTTTCAGATCATAAAAGTATGAACTGGATGCTTTGATCAGGAAGTAACTTCAATAAGCGTTTAGCCTCGTGTTTTTTCTGTGTTTTTTTTTCTTTATAAACGAATTTTTCTTCAACAAATACGAATCGAGACGTGAACAGCAGACTGCGAAATTAACCGAAATTAATTAATTAATTAATACTGCTGTAACTGTGCCATCCGGGGCAGTTGCCAAGCGAAGTGGAAGTTTTCTGGTCATAGTCGCCATTACGACCATAATTATCATTATTATCATCCCGAGCACCACCACTTCCACCTTCCACGACCTGCTATAGATTTGGGGTAGGTTGCCGAACTTCCCCAGCGACGATTTTCCTATGGAAGTGGGCTCGACATTAATTGCCATAGAAAGAGAAGCCACCGGCACAGCTTGAATCACAGTCCTGAATTTGCTTTGGAACGTAATCGTCCAAAGTGCTTGTTTTGCTGCCTGTGTGTTTTTGTGCTGCTGTGTAAATAATGTCATAGATGTCAAAGCAGCCAACTCATCACTCTGTTCTTTGGGATGAAGGTTGCGTTTCGCATACTTCTTTGTCACTAAAACACGCAAAGTCTTCGCGTTTTTATCTTAAGCAGTAATTAATTCAGTGTTCAGGCATTTCGTCTACGCTTTTTTGGATAACATGAAATTTAGTTCGGGCAGCATACCAACCATCTCAGCATTCGCATTCCTGTATAACGAGCGTCCTATCAGCATTTCATCAATATTGGCTTGTCTGCGGCTTATACTGGAAACAGCAGCTCATCATCACCGACCCCTGCGGATGATCTGCGAGAAGATTATTGAGAACACAGCCCCCGACGCCGCTCCAAGGATCACTGTTTTTATTTTTAGCGTGTTCGAAAACACTGCGTATATCGAGTCAGAACTTTCTTGCAACGACAAGGTTGTTCTGTTCATCGTTTTGAAGGGAGAACGCTTGCCTCTAGCTGTACGAAGCTGGAATATACTGAAACGTAAGAATGTCGGATGTATAACGAAGAAATTATACTCGATATAGCCAAGTGTTGTCGAAGTCTTGTGTAGACTTGTGATGGTGGCCTTCTTCAGTATTACTTCTTCAGGCAGCTTCGCTTTCCTTAATCTACGAGTTGCTAGGATGACAAGCATTTTCGAATATGGTTTTTCTTTCTTTCTTTCTTTCTTTCTTTCTTTCTTTCTTTCTTTCTTTCTTTCTTTCTTTCTTTCTTTCTTTCTTTCTTTCTTTCTTTCTTTCTTTCTTTCTTTCTTTCTTTCTTTCTTTCTTTCTTTCTTTCTTTCTTTCTTTCTTTCTTTCTTTTTTTTTTTTGTAGTAATCATCGCCTTTATCGCCTCCGTCGATTTCGGTACACACACAGACCCGCACGCAAAACAAACTCTTCAGTGTATACAAGAACAGCTTCCTATGGCAATAAATTAAGACGTCATAGATTAAGACGTCACAAGATTAAGACGTCATAAGCAAACAGGTAGACAATAAAATGGGATAAGTAGGAAGTTGACCAGAACAGGAAAAAAAATCCGGCTTTCGTAATCTACAGTAAAGTATGATAAGTAGAAAAAAGTGCAATAGAGAGTGACAGCGCAGACATGGGATCATAGCCTGCAGCGATCAGTCGTTTATCACGTACTTGTGGCTCCGTCGCTTGTCTATTTTCTACTTCTCTCCTTTTCCCAGCTTCATTCCCTTCATTTATTCCTTCCTCCCGAAAGAGTCGGTAGCTATGTCTCTCTCGATGACATTTGTCTGTTTCCTTTGTGCTATTGTATGTTATATTTGTTTATGCATATCAAATAAACATATTATGGAGCACCAGTTAGCCCAAAAACAATTTCTGTAGTCTTCTTAAAATCTGTAGAGCTGCCATCGTCCCCCAGTCTAGCGATGGTGATTATGAGGTCGTGTCATTCCAAGATGGCCTCTCATAGTTTGTTCCGAGGAGTCAGGCAGAACGTCTTCAGTGTCTGCTTATGACTCCTTTCATCACCCTTTGTGGTGTCGGCCATTCCTGGGCGTAAACCGAGAGACTTCGTGAAGGCCGTTCACATAGCCATAGCTGTATAGCGGGTAGTCGCCGTAGTCTGGATGGAATGTGGAGGCGGCAGCGAGTAAGAGTCCAAGATAGTATACTCGGCTGTTTTCAAAAGTTGACGCGTTTAAGACGGTGTGCATGATGTTTTTTTTTTTTTTGCTTTCTCGCATCGCTGCCTTTAAAATGTTGCGAGCTGGGATCTTTGGTTATTGCGCCAGCTTTCTGTAAAGCTTCGTCCCGCAACAATGTCATCGATGCTTTTTTTAGCAGTAGAGCTGTTCTATAGGGCTGGGCCTGACGACAGGTGAGTGCCCGCGTCGCATGTCACGCTGCGGTTCCCAGATGCACTCATATATGGCGTAACTGAAACGGTAGTCGCACAGTGAAACGGGGAAGGGTGGCTCGAGCGTGAATAGGGCCTGAAGCCACAGTAGCAGGGGCGGGTGTGGCTCGGGCTGCCACACGTCCTTTCCCGTGCGTCTGTGCTCTACAAATAACGCAATCACAGACACCCACGTAAAATCACGAAATGTCGCAGAAAATCGCAAGGGAAACATAGGAGAACCGAAGCTCCGCCGTTTCTGCAGATTTCACACTGGGTAAAACTGGGGTATTTTTTTTTTGTCCCGTCCGACCCTCAATGCGCCTTCCTGTAGACGAGCAATTGGCAAACAATCTCAGCCGTTGTCTCCTACTTTTAAGAAACTGTATCTGCTCCTTCAGCACGAAAGGCCCAAACGTATAGGGATTTTCATGAGACACAGAGAGGTGAAGGAGCGGACACCGAGGCCCACCTAATTGATGGTCTTGTCTCTGAATCTCTTTATCAGCTCATTTTACACCGTCAAGGCGAGCATTGTGCTGGGGCCTCGACATTCTTAAGTTTAGGAGGGAATAAATAAAATGTGCGAGCGTCTGCTATAAGTGGGCGGTAATTAAAGCGGGACTTTTAAGTTATCTGCGGCGCATACGCGCTCCGAAAGAATCAATGCTTTTCTGCTTGTCGCGCTTCAGGAGGAATCCACCCGTGCTAACTGATTAGGTAATTATTCAAGCACGCGTGAATGAAACATTCCTTTCTTCTGTTGTCAGAGGCTGTGTACATTACTTAAACCTGCGCTAGGCCGGACTGCTTACCATTGTTCTGTAAAACGCAGTATGTACGTACAATACAAGTGCGAGCACACGTGCAAAGCAAAAATAACAGCAATATATTAAATTTAAGATTTATGACTACGCATTGCAACTCCCTGGAGTATTTTACTCTTCCTCTTGTTATAATTTGAGCAGAGATGTGCGAAATTACATTACCAATAGTGTGCACAGTGTTACAACCATATGAGCATTCAAACAAAACGGATGTCAGTATTTGCCGGTGCTTGTTAAAACTACTTAATTACTTACAAGATAATTAGAAGTGAGACGCTGGCGCGGGTTTTTAAGAGTTTAAGTTAATGGAGTATTCACGCGTACACCCGCAGGTCCTTTACTCTAACACTGCTATATACACTTACGGATGAACTCAGTGTAACTGTGGGCGTATGAGCGGTCATAGCCTTCCTACAAACCACTGGACTGGATGCGCGCCAACTTGGCGGGACTGTATACTCACCTCCCTAACTTACCATCGTCATTCATTACTCTTTTTCTTCCCCGTTCCCCTCCCCTGGTGTGGAGTATAGCAGACTCGAGCATACTGTCGCTCAGGCCGACCTCTCCGCCTCTCTGCAAATAAACCTCTCTCTGTCTCTCGGTATGCGTTTCATTTTTTTTATATTACGCACAAGCGGATCCTTATTGCTAGCGAAAGGTCTCGGACGTCGGCAGGCCCGAAGGCAAGTGGCGTTTCTTTTTTTTTTTTCTTCTGGAAGGAGGAGGGGTGGGGGGTGTTCTATGCTTCTAACTTGTCCTATTATTCCGTCAGTCAAAAATTAGCCCTTTTCTATT
Organism: Rhipicephalus sanguineus; assembly: GCF_013339695.2. NCBI lineage: Eukaryota > Metazoa > Arthropoda > Arachnida > Ixodida > Ixodidae > Rhipicephalus > Rhipicephalus sanguineus. Next base: position 23,685,133 of record NC_051177.1, on the reverse strand, counting down.
TTTCTGGTGTGCAAATTATCCGCTGAAAACATGGTGGTGGTATATGCTTGTGCGGGTGAATGTATCAGCTCTTGCTTTTCTTTTCTTTTAATTATCGTCTAGCCTTCCTGACAACCTCCTTAGAGTTTGTTCCCCCTTGTTGGCTGTTCACTGTTCTTCAGAGAGCACGCACGCTCTTTTTTTTTCACTTTTCCTTTGCGCGAACGCGGGTCACTTGTTTTCGAGGTTTACGCAGTCCGTCGGTTCTGCACTGGACAAGCCTTCGAGTGGCCCTCCCATCCTGGCGCTGTCTGCACAGTTTACCTGGGGTCCGAATCGTGCGGATCCTAATCCCCCTAGATCGATCCCCACGGATTAGCAGCTGGGGAAAGGAAAGGGCGGCCACGGCCAAACTTTCTGTCTGCGACTGCAGGCTTGCACGATCATCCGTCTCCAGGCATGTCGGGTCGGTCTGCAGCTGCTCCGTCCACGTGTGCCTATACGAGTTCCTTTTGTTTCTTTTGTTGAGAGAGAGGGAGAGACCATCCATTTAGCAGTGATCGTCGGATTATTGCTATAAATTACTCTCGACGGAGCATTTCTCATTTTCCGACGACGGTGCGGGACCGACGCCCATGGGGAGAGGTTTGCGTAATCCTTCCAACGTCCTGCCCTGACAGTTGCAGTGAACGTACATCATCGCCATGCGCTTATATGTGGGGTGCTCTGAGTTATACGTGTATGCGACGATTTGCCGTGCTCGCGATCTCTTAGGGGAGCACTGACGACGCACACACCATTTTACTCCGAGTTATCTCGTACGAGTTCATGCATGGAAGAGAAGAGCACGATGCGTACGTTGCGTGACATTTCAGGACTTTCACTGAAGCACCGCTGCTATTGCCAGTATGTGTTGTTCAAAAAATGATAGTTTGCACTGAAGCGTGAAAAGCTGGGCCGGTTGGTTCATGTTTAGGTGCATGTTTACACTGCGCAATATCTATGCATGCATGATATGAAGGTGCACATACGCGCTTGTACTTATTGGCTGTCTTGCAATAGTACACTCGCCGCGGTGGCTTAGTGGTAATGCCGTTACGCCGCTGGGTACGAGGTCGCGAATTCGATTGCAGATCGAGCTCATGGGCGCGACAGGGCAAGTGAGCTAGCAGGAATCACAGCGTGAGGCAGCGCCGACCGCCCTGGCTGTTTGCATCGTACGTCGCAGGACACGCAGCCTGCTTCCGCGACGCAAATGTTCCTGTGCGTGAAATTGCCCTAAACCAAGTGTAGGTGAAGAATGCTTCGCTTGAAGCGCTTGGCAGGCCATTTATACAATAATGAGCATTCTTTGTTCTTTTACGTCTCGAGTGAAGACTCCATGTACCGCTTGTCAGGACGCGGAAAACGGACCTGACGGTCTATGCACTGACTGCTTTTATAGATGGTTCTTACGAGGGGCGGTTTTAATGTGTCCGCAAGGGAGAGAGTTAGGCGGAACTCGTCAAGAAAGAGTGCGAGAGAGTAGCCCCAAGGTCTCCTTTCATGCATCTTCCACTGATTGCTGCCGCGCAAATGATGTCGCTGAATGTCGCGCGGTAGGCGGCCCTCGAGGCCTGAGCAACAACCTTTTCGCAGACATTCCGATCGCGCTGAATTCGAAAATTGTTTCCCGCTTCCCCTATTGTCCACTCTCTCTTCGAAAGCGTGGTATGTAGCTCAACGATCTAGCGTTAAACGACGGCGAATTAACGCTTCCTCTTTCGTATGTGCGTGCGCGCGTAAGTGGTCTCGTCGCTAACGACTGGCCCATATATACCAAGTTACCAACACCTTCCAATGCGCGGCGCTGCCGTATCTGTCGAGACGACTGTTTTGCCGCGCGTGCGATTGGCGATGCGTGCGCCCCATATCGCGCGACCACGTGAGAGAGAGAGAGCAGAACACAAGAGTATGGCGCCGGGCTGGGCACATACACGGTGCTTACGAAAAGCCAAAGCCCCATTTGCCTCCCTCGCCCTCTTTCTTGCCACCGCGACGCAAGCGCGTGCACGGGCGTCACTCCTCCTTCCGTGCAAGGAGGTAGGAGGCTTTAATTAAACTGGGCTGTCGTGCCACGGCCGCCCTGCTCGTAAATCGGCTGTCGACGAGCGCCCGGCCGCTATAGCCCAACACAACGCGTCTCCGATGTCGGGCCTAATTAAACTCCGCTCAGGCATCCGCTCCGGCTGCTGCGGGACGTGCTACTCGCTGTGGGGAAAGATGGGGACGGGGAAGGGAAGCTGTTTCGCCGTTGTTTTGCGCTCTCCTTAAAAGGGGCCTTCATATAGCTCGCCGCGCACTCGCTTCCCGGCCCTCTTTTTCCCCTCACGATCACGAAGTACATCCGCGTGACGGCGATGGCCCGTCCCGTGGCCCGCACGCGCTGGCTGAGCCGGTCACCGTGCAGCAATCTCCCATAAACTTCTCATTTTGGAGTGCGTTGATGGGCTAGGGGAAAGGGGAGCTGTTCACGTGCGAGCATGCGCTGACGAGGCGTTAAAGGGCTCTTCAGTGGATGCCACTTATCATTGCAGCATCGCGTCATCGGGGCACTTTAAGGGAGCACCACGCGCGGCCGGGGATTCAAGTGGTGTTTGCGTATGGGCTCAATTCCACGGCGGAGCCTCCGCCGGATCCTTGTGCTCACTCAGCTTGTGTGAGTCATGGAGTTAAGGCGATGCTTAGCAGTTTCCGCAAGTGGTACGCGCGAAAAGTACACTACTTGGCACTTCCTGTGCTTGACTTATATACAGTACGAAATGGTGCGAGGAATTTTAGGAACAAGTGATGGCATCTTCTCCTACGTTCGCAGACATCACTCTCTGGTTAAATTTAAGGATCTTATCGCGGTTGAAAGTTAGCGTAACGTCTGTGGGCCTATTTACATCTGGGGCCCGCAGCACACCCATAAATTAGACGGCGCCTGCAGGGTGACATGGTTTGGGCTGTTTAAGTTGCAGAAGCGCAAAGCAAAATTCGTTTTGAAGAGAGTCACAAGATGGAAAGAAATGGGCGGCTCAAGTGCACAAAAAAAAAAAGTTGGCTCCCAGGCACAGGGTAATAGAAGGTATAAAATGAACAATCAGGAGTAACTGAGGAATAATCAGGAGTAATCAGGAGTAAGGAAACAAGGGGATGGATGTATAAAAATAGGGATAAAGTGACATCAATAGACAGAAGTTGGGCTGTGAAACAAAAGACCAGTGCTTTGCTCTTTGAAACCCCAGCTGTGTGCCCGTGGAGAGGCGCACTATGTGTAACAGAAATACTGTGTGTATGCAAGCATGAACCCACTCGCCCAGCAGAAAGTTTTATTGAGGGAAACACACTGGAGCAAATATTCGCTACAGTATGAGGCCCCTATTTGCTGCAGCAAAAGTCCGGAAAATATCTGCACGTTGTATTTGAAATGCACCGGTACAAAGCGAATGACAAAATTACCTCGTGAATTATCTTGATCTAAATGAGCTCATAAATAAGTGTCGTTTGCTACGCAGACTGGTATACTGGTGGGAAAATGTGCCAAAGGGATAGAACGGGTGTCGATACAGCATCTAGGTAACTGTATAGAGCTAGAGGTTTTAACTGAAAGAATAAAGGATGATATGCAAAATTCTGAACTGCACTAGACGCTTGTAAAACCAGATTACCTCAATCATCATTATCTTGTCTGTGTTGCTGTGGTCACTATATACTGCATCCTTCGCGTTGGTAAGCTCGAGGGCGCGGGTTCGATATCCGGTCACGGCGACTGCATTGCGATGGGGGCGAAATGCAAAGAACACCCGTGTGCTTAGATTTAGTGTACGTTAAAGAATCTCAAGTGGTCAAGAGTCGAGATTAATCCGGAGTACCCTACTACGGTGTGCCTCATAATCATATCGTGATTTTGGCACGTAAAACCCCAGTAATTATTATTATGTACTGCACCCTCGTGGCTGCGGCCGTTTACACATTTTATTAACCATTGAAAATGACGGCGCTTTGTGCAGCTGTAGCTACAGGGCTCCGAAGATGGCTTGACGGAAAGAGCAAGTCCGCTGCAGACACGGGCGACGATACAGCCGCACGAGGGACCAACCGTCGCTGATTGAGGTATGGTCTTCTGAATGTGCTTTAATTCTTTGGTTCTGGAAAATACTTGTAAGCAGCGTCGAAAGCGTTTGATGCTTGTTAGTAGCGCACTACGTGGGCATTCGATTGGCATCTATCGATGTGCGGTGATATAGATGTCACAAAGTGAAAAAGAGGCGTAAATGCAGTTGTCGTTGGAAGTAATTTCATAGCTTCGTGATCTACACGATACAAATAATACCGATTAAAAAATAACTTTCAGAGCCGCACCAGCACGTTACCTGCGTGCGTTTATGTATCTGACTTCAAGTTTATTGTTGTCATGGTTGCGTAATTCAAGAACTACCTCTGATTCTCTGAAATCACGATTCAAATTACTGAACTTCCGTTGGTTCTTGTACGTCAAGGAGGAAACGTCTACGTCTTCTTCAAATTATGTCTAAAAATTTAGTTTGGGCACAATCGCATATGGTGTCTGTGTAATAATAAAGGATAGGTGCACTGATAATTCGCATAAGGCATGCATCTGCGCTGCAGTATAAAAACGTATTTTCTTAAGAACTATTTTTTGACACTTCGTGCCAGCAACTGCATTACTTATTTTTATTTAATGGCAACTGTATTTCGATTTTAAGGATGAAACGTTTCCTCAAAAATTCGCGCTTTAGCACTTACCTACTATTTTTGTTCCGCTAAGTCTCCCTGCTTTCCGCATAACATTTGGCTGCATGTGTTTCTTTTCTGCCGTGATACATTTTATGGGCCCACCTCCTACTAACCGATAATATTACGCAGCTCGTACAGAGCTTGGCATTCCGTAACTGTAACGCTTAAACATTCGCTAGTTGATTCTGCTTAGTCGAGATAAGTTTACCTTTAACGGGCCCAGATAGATGACAGCCGTATAATCAGCTCCGTGCCTGCTTCCCGATGGCACAGGATGATCAGCTATCCACTCATCGAAACAAACAACACAATATTGCGACGATCTTCTTAGCGGGAGCACCAGTAAGAAAAAAAAATATAGCCAGTTCTACGCCTGGGAAATCGGAGTCAAACAGCGGAACTGGCGAACGCAGATTGAGTTCTTTCTTCTTCTTTCTTTCATCTATCTCTTTCTATATTTCTCTCACTCATCCTTACCCTCACTTCTTTTTCCCACCCCTTGATATGTTATGCAGTACATGGCCATGCTATGGTTTACCCTCTCACCCCCTCCTTTCCCTCCTCATCACTGTAACATTACTTCTCCTCACACTCACTTCCCTTTATTTCGCCAAACTATACTATACAAAGCTATCCCATGTTTTACCCTCTCCCCTCCTTTCCTTCCTCCCTTTCTGTGCCGCATACCCGCCAAGTTTTCGGTCTCCGACACCGGCCTTACTCCGAGCATAAGCAGCCCCGCTGTTAAAAACCAAAACAAAATGCTCTTAACGCGTGTGGCGTCAGCGCGAGCAACGCCGCTCGAACAGCTAGGCGTGCCACTATCGTCGCCACGCCGTTTGTCTGTTAGCGCGATGCGCGACCTCACGCGCCGCCGAATTAAGGCCGATAAGCATCCGTGCATTATTATTATTTTTTGTAGCTCTCTTATGGATGAAGAAAGGCATTAACCCTTAACACCGGTGGCCCATCGTGTCACGCGTGCGCTGTCTATAGCGACGCGCCCTTTCGCGACGCCAAACCGCACCGAGCATTGCGGCGGCTCCCGACAGCATCTGTGTTACCGGTCGCGACGAACACAGCATCGGCGCGCAATTTAGCGCATAATTAAAGGATCGCGCGCGCGTTAGCTGTTTCGCGCTCCCCCGTCCGCTTATTTAACGCTTCCCGGCTCGGAGCGTCCGTGCTGCTGAAGCGCCAAAGCGGGAACATATTGCCACGTGGCCGAGGTGCGTAGCTTCGCGCCGCAAGCTGCTGCTTTTTTGGCCTTCGTTTCGTGGGTGACGCGGAGCGCAGAGCTGCCCGGCTTCCAATAATTTGTCTCAATGAAATCATGCAGCTGCCGTATAACGCTGGAACTGTCGTAGGGTTAGAGAGGGCAAATAGCTGTGATAAATGGCGGCTGCTCACTTTGCTGCAAAGAATCGGCTGTATATGCCGAATCCTTTAACAGTGCTTTATATATATATATATATATATATTATATATATATATATATATATATATATATATATATATATATATATATATATATATATATATATATATAGCTTATATATATATATATACTCAGCTTATATATATATATATATATATATATATATATTGGGAACATATTGTCACGTGGCCGAGGTGCGTAGCTTCGCGCCGCAAGCTGCTGCTTTTTTGGCCTTCGTTTCGTGGGTGACGCGGAGCGCAGAGCTGCCCGGCTTCCAATAATTTGTCTCAATGAAATCATGCAGCTGCCGTATAACGCTGGAACTGTCGTAGGGTTAGAGAGGGCAAATAGCTGTGATAAATGGCGGCTGCTCACTTTGCTGCAAAGAATCGGCTGTATATGCCGAATCCTTTAACAGTGCTTTATATATATATATATATATATATATATATATATATATATATATATATATATATATATATATATATATAGCTTATATATATATATATATATATATATATATATATATATATATATATATATATATATATATCAGTGCTGGGCAGTATCGAAGCTACATGTATCTTAGATACTCTATGAGTATCTTGTATCCGTATCGCGATACGCCTCGAAAGACGGGTATCTGTATCTGTATTTCCGATACATACCATAATGTATCGTGTATCTTAAGATACAAGATACTTCTATCACAACATAACCGTGCGAAACAATAATCGCTGGCCAAGCTCCACTTCTCAAGCTGGTACGGTGCCACTAAGCCATCTGAATAAGTCTAAGGGCAGTGACGTTATTTTATTTTTACGACAGAGTCATCCACTCAGGGTAGAAGATCAGGAAGACAAGCACGCGGACGTCTACGTCCAGCCCACGTACCTTTTGTATTCTCGATTTCTTTTCTCTTTAGTTGCGCCATTGCCGCGACACTTGCTCTTAGCCACTGTCCTGCGCCGCGTACTCCACTGCGTGCGGCGTCCATCGCGCAAATTCTGATGTTGTTGCAGTGTCGTTATTGAAGATTCTCTTGCGTCTTGCTCCGTAACGAAATGTGATGCGTGCAAGAATGGGGTTGCTTTGCGTCGCGTGGATTTTACATATGAGCTATTTGAAGGATCTCGTGAATGTAAGTTTGACTTGCATTCAATGAGTTAACGTATATACAAATAAGATTCTAACAACTTTAGCACCACTGCTACTGATGCTAGATCTAAAAGAGCAAGCGTTTACCTAACAGAGAATATCTTGGCGTGCCGTATTTTTCACTTCCATCTACATTTATTCAAAGAATTTATGAAATCATAATTTCATTATTAGCACAAGTGTTTTCTTAGCTGTCATTTTGCATGACATACACTACCTAGGTCTCTGCACTGTTTTTCCGGTCTGGTCACTGCAGTATGTCTTTTGTAACGCGCTCCCAAAATAAGAGTTCTGCTTTATTCTTCTAATTGTCTGCTTTATTTCTACGACTGTTTACACATTTACACGTTGCCAAGGCGATTTTGCAAACAAATATGTTATGTGGGCGTGCCTTGAGTATACAGTACAAAATATTCTGCTTACCGCTTAAGAGAATAGAGAAATTGAGTTTGCATTATAATAATGGAAATAATTAGGAGGCACCTTAAAGATGTTAGCAAGGGGATTCGAGAAACGTTGTTTAACTGAATGCTCCGTTTTTCTCATGAGCGTCCCAACCAGCTGTTTCAGGCAATTTTCTATAGGCACTGAATTTTCTATTGTCTCAACAGGTAAGTTGACGATACTTCATGCTCATAGCTTTTAAGGGCGCGGTCTGTATTGTGTTTCTGTACTCATTCAATGTGAATGTTTGATGCACAACCACCTCTCTATTTTACTTATATTTGTTTTCTTGTGCTGGGCCTTCTTAAATATTTTTCGTATTACTAATTGCCGCCTAATGGGAGCTATGTGCGGCAAAAGCGCGAAGAGCGGCGGTGTCCTCCGACGCTTTGTGCAACTATACAATACGTCTGAGTCATTTCTGTGTTGCACATGCTCTCTCGTTGAAGAAAAATTGCTAAAAGATTGCACGTTAGCGAGTATATCAACAAAGAATCCCTTACGCCAGCAGCTAGGTAGAACATGGAAATTCATTGCAGTTTTACATCATCTACGTATGCACCAGGGGTCTCAAACTCAGCTTATAGCCGGCGGGCCGCGGTCGCGAAATTTAGTTCCAAGGGCCGGGACAGTGAAGATGGTGGGGTCGGAGAGAGTTTGAACAAAATGAGGTTGCCATTTGAAAGGAAGTCTTTTGCATATCTCATATACAGGTCATTTCTAAAGAGGATTAGGAGTCAGGATTTGAGAGACATCAATACCCATGTACACAACGAGTGAAATCTGGACGCGGATTGAAATACAGAGTTTTATTGCGATAGCAATTATATGGACAGTCTCGGCTGATTTTTGCCGTCGGTGGCCGCCGTCATTCACCGTATATGTATACATATATATATAGAAAAGCCACAAAGAAAAATAATTCAGAAATTCTTCCCGACGCGCGGAATCGAACGGGCGACCTCTCGCTTTGCAGCCCGCCGCGTTAGACGTTAGGCCACGACAGCACAGTCTTTCAGCCTGCTAACGGCGAGCTATTTATATGCACCATGTAATTCAGGATGCTTTCTTAGTGGCCACATAGATGGCGCGACGTGCGCGCGCGCTTTAAAGATCGTCGCCCCGCCCCTGCGAACGCCGTTGCTGTTCGCTCTACAGGGCGTCGTCGCTTTCGTGCGCTTATCTCAAGGAAAGAAGGGGCGGCCGGTGGGGTGCTTCGCTTCGCTCGCTGCAGCGGCCGCGTTTGCGAAAGGAGCGCGCTGTTCAAACAGAAATAAGTAACAACTGTCACAATTAGTTCGCGCTCGTCTTGTTTATATACACCTCTTACATCAGTATCCTTTCTGAGTTACCACGTAGATGGCGCGATGTCCGCGCGTGGCGCGCTTTAAAGATCGTGACCCCGTTCCTGCGAACGGGGTCGCCTTCGTGCGCTTATCTTGAGGAAAGAAGGGGGCGGTTGGCGGGGGAGTGGGGGGTTGTATGTCTTGTGCTCTCCCGGCGATGTCTGCGCTGAAGTGACAGAGCGTACGAAGGTCGCTTCGACGCTGCAGCGGCCGCGTTTGCGAAAGAGGCGCGCTGTTCAAACGGAAATAAGTAACGACTGGTACAGTTGGTTCGCGCTCGTCCTGTGTGTACCTGTTCGTTCGTTTCGTGCGTCCTGCTTTATGTTTGAGCGGTGCGCTTCCAGTGTCGAGCTGTGACGCATGATAGTTCGCGCTCGTCCTGTGTGCGTTCTTTTCGTGCGTCCTTTGGGCTCGAGCGACGCGCTGGCAATTTCGAGCTGCTTTCCGTTCTTCGCGTTAAATTCCAATTTATTGCTATCGCATTCATTGCTTCGCCGTTGCGGTGAAACTGTGACTTTTTTGTTCCACGGTAATGTTTCAGCACATGGTGACCACATGTTCCTCACGAAAGAAACGCTTGAGACCAGCCATGTCTGTGTAGCTCACGAACATACTTAGAAAATAAAAACAAATGGGACGGAGACGGTCATGTGTGCCGGCCGGGCCGCGGGCAAACGGTCTCAAACCCCGTATACACAATGCGTCCCCCCCCCCTTCCCCAAAGAAAAGAAGTCGCTACCAGCGTTGTTGCTGCTGTACACCTGTCCGGATATACGGCATTGTGCAAACTGTCTTTTACGGACAAGGTAAAAGTCCACACTGGTATTTGCGCCGTCATGCGAAAGCTTCTTATTGACGTTATTGTGATTATATGGCAACGCGCTAGCTGGTCGGCAAGCTGAGCAGCGACTCCAATCAATTGCAAAAATGACAAGAAAGAACTGCTGTCAGCGAAGTGTATAAAGAGTTGCCCTGTGAAGAAACTAAAACAAGCCCCCATAAGTTGTTTTGAAAGGAAACTAATCTACTTTGAGCAAGAAGGGCAACACTTTTGAGATACTAACAGACATTTCATTCATGTGAAACAAAATAGATCACAGCTAAGAAATTTTCAAGCAGACATTTTCGTGTATAGGCGTTTGCTGCTATAATATATGGATATATAATAACAAATTTGAGAATGTATCGGAGTATCTTAAAATACGATTGCCAAGTATCGTATCGGATACAATTTCAAAGTATCTTTGCCCAGCCCTGATATATATATATATATATATATATATATATATATATATATATATATATATATATATATATATATATATATATATATATATATAAAAGAAAAAGAATGAGTATAGAGAAGAAGATCGAGGAGTACGCGATAGAGAAATATTTAATTGATCAATCAATTAATTAATTAAGAAAGGAAGAATGAATGAAAGAAAGAACAACCTTACATTACGCTGCGGTAAACGAAGACGCGAGAATAAAAATGACAGAATGGTGACGTCCCAGCAGAATACAAATTGCTTCGTATTTGACAATTCGTGCGCACCATGCTTCGTGTATGCGTGTGTTACGTATAGTGAACCACCGAGGTCAGTTGGCTTCAGTATAACTGTAGCAATACTCACGTTGCTTTGCAAGCCTGCGATGCGTATAGGGCATGGTACAAGGAATTTCGTTTTTGTGAATTGTTTACCGCCTAGATTGTTTAACACAGTCCTAATAACATCAGGTTCGACGTTGGCAAAAACACACAATCGCAAAAACACAACGCATGTTCTATCGTCTCCCCACAGTTATATTAATCAGAGACGGTACGGTACGCCTGCGCCGAAAAAAGAGACAATGGCCGGTTTCGCCCAATGGGCTGTCGCTCCCGCGTCAGTCTGGAACATGAAGCTAGCGCATTCTAAACAAGCAGGGTGTCGGAACGAAATGTTTTTCGTTTCGGTTTTAGTTTCGTTCCACCGCAAAAAGTTTCGTTCCGTTTCTGTTCCAGACCGGAAAAAAAAAAAACGTTCCGTAACGGTTCGTAACGGTTTTTTTTGTATGCAGAAATTCGAAGTAAAGGTAATCATAAAAAAACATTGGATTTGCGATGTAGTCACTTGCCCTCCTCTTAAGAAAATGGGACAAGGGTAAAACGAGTTCTTCACAGGAGTTGAAGTAACTGTACCACGATTTCCTACCAACTACCTCATACCAGTATTATTTCAAAGTCATAGCATTTATTTTCTCAAAAGACAAACACGAATTTTTTTAGTGGGCTCAATGCTTTGTGTCAAGGTAGTGAGCACGATCTCAGAAGCAGCACGTCATTGAGTGTACTCTCTGATGTGCGAGACCGCTGTTCTGATAGAAAGATATCCAGGCCTGCGCGGAATACGCAGCACAGTCACGGTGAAAGCTGGAAGAGCGGACTTTGTAGAGCCTGTTGTAGAGTCTTTTGGGGCAAATAATACAAGTACACATGCAACGTACCCACTGCGCCATAAATCACAATTTTGCTGAAGTAGCGAAGTTCCCACTATGCCATTTTTCGTCATTCTTCGGAGAATCGTGGTACCCGCTACACATCTGTAAGGCATTATGAGCACTTTGTGCTGTGGCTGATGATGATGAAGTATTATGGCTGGGCACTTTGCAGTAGGTGGGAAGCAGTGTTGCGGAATGGGCGCCTCCATTCCACTCCACTTCCATTCCGGGGAATTAGAACTTGCCGCAATTCCATTCCTTTCAATTCCTCGGAATGAAAAAAACTTAGCCCATTCGGACACTGGGGATGGCCGGGCAGCTCAATTCCATTCCTGCAATTCTTCAACGTAGGAAAGGCATCTTCACAGTTTTATCGAGTTAAGAATGAACGCCACATAAAGCTGATGTCATCAGATGCATTAAGAACTGCAAAAGTACGCAAAACACGTTACCAAGAGCAAGGGATAGTAGCTTGGTGACATATCTCGTGCAGTACAACCACCCTACTAATTTCTATAGGGGCAGTTCTCCCCCTACCTATAGTATTTGCCTGGTCAGCGTGTTTGAACGAATGGTGGTGTTTTAATATTGTTTAAGCTTAAATGTGCTAATGCTAAAATGACGACATAGCGAATTTTTTAGCTGACAAAAGTAGTATTCAAGAAGGCTAAGCAGTTTTGCCACGCGTCTGGAGCGGTCGGAAATATGGAAAAAAACTAAGATTTGGTTAATGGAAAAGAAAACCCTCTAGATCTTCTGGTATTAATTGGAACAGTGCACCGCTCGAGCACCTTGTGCCTTTGCATCGAATACGGAACGCGGGGCCGCACCGCTCGTCAGCACGCACGCTTGTCAAGCGCGCCTCGCAAGCATGGATGGGGTGAGAACTTTGTGTTCACCTATGCGCAGGTACGCAATGTCTTCCTTGTTGCAAAGGTTATTTACGTGTGTCAGGTACTAAACTGCTCGTGAGATAAAGATCAGGCTGTGCATAGAGTATTCGCCACTTTCGGGGGGGGGGGGGGGGGGTTCAATGGGAACCAACGCGCAGAAATAATTTGTTTTCTCCCTTCTGTATCTGCTTGGATAGTGCATTTGTTTGTACACTAACCTATGTCTCGGTTTATAGTAGGTGCGTTGCTTAAAAATGTACCATGCTCGAAGTTAGCCAAGCCATTTTAAAAATCCTGCTTTATTGTTAATTTTGAGGCTCTGACTTACTCATGTTTGAAGTTCGAAAAACAGGACGTAGACGAAAACGTGCTCTATTTTCGGAAAAAGACGTAATTCTATTCCCATTCCATTCCGTGCAAAAGGCGCTTAATTCCATTCTCATTCCATTCCTCCAAGCGTTGTTCCCATTCCATTCCGGGATCGGGAAAATGTGGAATGATTCCTGAGTCATTCGAATTCTGGTGGGGCAACTCCGCAACGCTGGTGGCAAGCATTAAGGCATGCAGGGCTTAAAGTCTCCCTTCATTGGAGGGGGGACCCTCAGAGGGCGGCGACCTATATACATACATACACACATACATACAGCCCCTCCTTAAGAAATGGAAGGGGGGCAGGGCTTCCCCGAGCTGCCCCTGACTTTAAGCCCTTTATTAAAGCCCACACTCTTTGCGCTATTAGCATTGTCTGATGACTGGATGTTATTTTCCTCTTCTGCCACGCTATATTACATATGTTAACGCGACTCCTTGCCCGACATGACGCCTGTATAGAGTGTTTTTGCGAAGGAGTTGCAAGCACCAGCGTGGTACTGTGGAGGAAGACCCGACTGCCACGCAGAGGGCGCGGGTTAAAATCCCATCCGATCCTATAAATTTGTTTCTCATTCAATTTCCTCTTATTTCACGCGATAGCGGGCACGGAAAACGGCGGCGGCGGACAACTATGGCGCCAAAACCAGCTGTTGTGATCTCATAACAGCTTTCGCTGTAACAAACTTCAGCGCCGTCAATGCCCTCTCCCCTTTGGCCTGCGTGACAGGCGCGCGATAGTCAACTTGCGTTAATATAAATATGTCTGGTTGCCACTGTTTTCGTTTTTCGCACAATTTCAAATAACCTTTGCTTTGGAATTCCTGCCTGAGGTACGCGCTAATACTGTGCCCTGAGATATGCATAACTGCTCACGTTGCATGAGCTCAGTTGTTCCGGATTGCGAAGTTTTCTCGTGAACCGAAAAACGATTGAAAAAATTTCGGTTTCACTCCGGAACGAAATAGATAAAGTTTCGGTTACGTTTTCATTCCGGTCAAAAATATCGTTTTTTTTTTTCGTTTTTCGTTTTCGCTTTTCGTTCCGTTCCGACACCCTGTAAACAAGTGTCGTGGCGTTTGTGCGGTCACCTTACTGCGTAGTCCGTGACAATAAGCAAGTGGAGGAACATCACCAAAATCTGCTATCTGAGAAAGCTCGACGCGTCGGGTACGATAACTGTGCCTGACCAACTACGCGGACGCTGTCCGATCACGAATCATTTTCAGATGCTAACACTTTTGCCCGGTTTACTTCTTCACAACGCTCTGCAGATTTTATTGCTTCAGCATTATAAGTGAACTCGACCCAGTTTGGAGGTATCACGATCCTCTAATAAAAAATGTGGGTGAACTGATGAAACCATTCCATTCGCTTGTATATTGTACCGACTCGACACATGACGGCTGAGGGACAACGTATTCGCAGAGTGCGTTGGTTCTGCACCGCTGCAGTAGATTTGACGGCACTGCACGCGTGCTCTGACGTGGCGGTCACGTGTCGGACCCCGCCGCCCATATTTTGTGTGCGCGTTTGTGTGCTAATTTCGTTCGTGTTGCGCTGTAAGCTCTCTCCTAATTCTCCCTCCTCCATGGGCCTGACGCTAAACGCTATGCCACCGTTCCGTGCTGATGGCACTGTCGCTGTCAGAGCTCTGAATGGATCCTTTGTGAGGCGCGTGCAGCGGCCATTAGGACCGTACTTTGGTTAACAGTGCCCCATTCGTCTTTGTTTCATTTCGCGCGGCCACTCGCGCTCTTTCGACGAGCAATCAGTAACTCTGAAGAAGTCACGGTGCGGCGGTGAAAATGGACAATGGACACGTCTTATGTAACCACGGCGGCGTGACAGTTGCCTTTGTGCACGAGCCTTTGTGCGAAATGCGTTCGGTCTTGCGCAAGGCTGTTTAAGGGAGTGCATGGGCAGATCTGAAGCCGGTCATGACAGCCTGTTTTTGTTGTTTTCTTCTTTTTTTGGTAGTTCGACACTTCCTTCCTTCCGACTAAGACGGCTGACATTTGACACAGTCAGTTGGTTTGATGTGCTTAGCTGGCCCACTTGTTCTGTGGGCAATTTAATTAGTGGCTTTCTTCTCTGATGCCGGAATGATCGTCCCCGCAGACTTCTAAGATGAGCACCATTTCTCTAGTGTGATTTGTATACTGGATTCGGATCAGGTTAGCTGCTTGAAATGAACGTATAGCATGAGATTTGATTATTACCCATGTCAAGCCTGTTCGCAACGACGTCCTCACAGCGCGCACTCCTGCAGTGTTGTGCCCCTGTATAGCTTGTGGGTTCTGAGGCGATATAACCGCCGCCGCTCTCGGAACACACGGACACAGTTCACGCGGTCGGGCAACAAAACACAGAGGTTTATTAACACAGTTCTTTACATAATCTGGCGAGCTCGCCGGCCGAATTAGTAAACACGTAACACGCTAACAATGAATACTGGAAAACATATCATACACTCAAGAGAATGTAAGACATGCAATAAGACATACAATAAGACAACATAATAGAATACAAATGCGGAGGCGGCGCCGCAGATGCACGACTTACCACGAAGGCCCGAGGGAAGCGAGCCGCGGTACCGTCACCCACGGACCCCGGGGCCGTCGTCCATCCGCGCGCGCAGCCACACCCGAAAAAGAGATTCACTCCTGTTTCTATGCGCCGGCCTAAATTCGCGGCGGCGATGCCGGCGCCACCGCGCTAAACTCGGATTACAGACA
The DNA here is from genome assembly GCF_013339695.2 of Rhipicephalus sanguineus. Taxonomy (NCBI): domain Eukaryota; kingdom Metazoa; phylum Arthropoda; class Arachnida; order Ixodida; family Ixodidae; genus Rhipicephalus; species Rhipicephalus sanguineus. The sequence continues at coordinate 23,669,502 of NC_051177.1, read as the reverse complement.
GCGCATCACTGACCTTGGACGAACGCTTCGGCTTACGCCAAGCACGTGCGTTCCAAACCCAGCGGCCGCGCCCAAGTTACGGCAGTCGCCTTTACCCAGGATGATATAGCACCCCCACAAGCTGACACGGTCGAAAGGCGGTTTACTATATCTCACTGTATCTGATACTTAAATTTAAGAAGCTTTTGAAAATAGCACGGACAAGCGTACGAAACATGAGGCCGAGACTGCGGGGACATTCGCATGAATGGCGCCGCGCAGCACAGTCAAAAGCCATGTGCACACGATGGGCCTTGCAACGCCATCTTAGTTGGCCAGCGTAGCGTGTTTACCGACGACGACGATGCGAAAGTGTTCAGCAACTGACCAGCTCGAATTAATTAATTAATTAATTATGCAACAATCAATTTCTAATTCGACAGAACATGTCGGCTCGAGTTCATTTTTATGTAAATTTTATGTAAATTTTAATCCACGAACCGGTGTATATGCCATAGACTCAAACATAAGATTACCACCATAACCTGTTTCACTCGACGGGAAAAAGAAAATTACTACGACGCCTCCGACTAGGAGTTTGTTACGAACGGCTACTCATTCCTATTTGCAATCGCGAACAGCGCTAACTGTAACATGTGTGTTGTAAAGGAAACTACAAAACACATGCTTTGTGGCTGTACAGCTATCGAAGACAAGATGCTTTCTCTTAGAACGGATTTAATACACTTAGATGACAGACCTTTTTATGAAAAAAAAATCTTGAACGCATGAATTCGCGCGTCTGCGTTTAGGTTATTCTGATTTCAGAGATAGTAGAGTATTATTAGCACTGTCGGAGATCCGTGTGAAGTCCAAGTACTATCCGGAGGCACTTACTCGTCGAAGGATTGTGCAGGGGAAGTAATTTGGGAAGTAATTTGTAGTGTCCTCTTCGTCCTGTGTCTAAGGGCCACCGTGCGTATCGGCAGAGAGAGGAGGCTACCATTACCGCCCTGTCATGCACGCACAAGGTGATAGCATTGTGTGCACCACTGAGAGCCAAAGTATACCTTAATTAGGAGGACCCCCTTACTTAGTGTAAATTAAGATAAAGTTTAAGGCACGGCAAACGATACGGGATACCTACGTTTAGCATCACATACGTAATTCATGCAACTAAAAAAAAAAGCAGGGCATAAACACGCATGAAATGTCTCACTGGGTATTGCAATGCGATTAAGGCGTCTCTGTGCTTGTAGAGATGCACTGGCTTTCGCTTTTGACGTATAATGGACGATATATATGTAGTGATTCTTGGGGAGAAAGGAAAAGGCGACAATTTAGGTCTACCATAGCGGTGACACGGCTAAGCGCCTTGAGTTGTAAGGGTTGGGGAAAAACAGAAAAGTAGGAAGAAAAAGAAAAGGAAGTGGCAGAGCGACAGGGGAACAAGTGATAGGAAAGATGGGCGGAGCGGTTAGAGAAGTTCGCGGACGGCGCCCCGATCGGCGAGCGGTCTTCTGCGAGAGGACATCGCGGACGAGTCGACCGTCTGGCCTGAAATCCTCCGAGCAACTCCTATAGTGGACAATGAGCGTTTCTTTGTGCGCGTGTGTCCGTGCAGAAGTGATAACTTCTCTCTCTCTCTCTTCTCATATGTCAATCACACTTTTTCCCATTGCAGTTTCCTGCGGATAGAAAGGGGCAAGAATGGGATTGAAATATGAGAAGAGAAAGAAGTTTTCACTTGTTGGGTTCACCTCATAGCCTTTCCTTTATGGCTTCTCTCTCTCTCTCTGTTGCCTAAGTTTCACCAAAGTCGTTCCTATAAAAGATCCACACAGCTGGATTACAAAACTGACAGGGTCCCTTATGTATTCGCCTAAGACAACTCGAAGGCAAAAGCCATCTTCTTTCTCTTCTCAGTTCGTGTGTTGATCGGAGGCATTGCAAGCTTTCTGCACCTCCCCTGGTTTAGCACTGCCTCCGTGATCATCCCACCTTCGACCAAGCGATGATGTCATGTAAAGACGTCATCGTGTGACGTCATGATCATTTTTTCATCACTTGTGTTGGCGCCTACGCCGACGGTCAATTTTCGCGCTTGAGGAGGCATCTGAGGCTTTCACCTTAATAAAGCAGCCTGGTAGCAGACCTAGGTGTGGTAAGAGCAGATACTTGAAGACGCCAAGTTTTAACACGAAAGTGTTTTATGCCGGGGTCCACCACGGCTCCACTGACGTATTTCCGTCACAGATATTGCGTTGTAAAATATGCACTAACAGATGGCAACGAAAAGAACTGGACGAAAAAGTTCCGTTGCCGGGAGTCGAATTACGACCCCTCTCTCAGCAGCGCGCGGCGCGAACCGACTCGGCCACAGACGGCACGTTCTTCTGCACACTAATAGCGAGCTATTTATATGCGCCATTTACCGTTGGCGGTACTAATACATCGGTGGCACTTCGGCGTGTATTCGTTATCACTAGCGAGATGGCGCGACGGGCTCGAAGGGCGTAGAAGGGCGCTCTTTAAAGGTCGTCGCCCCGCGCGTTGCGATGCATGCGCGCCTCCACAGGGCGTGGTCGCTCGTGCGCGCGCGCTTATCTCGTGATGGGGGGTGGTTTGTACGTCTTGTGCTCTCACCGCAAGTTTGCGTTGAAGTTACAGAGAACACGAAGGTCACTTCGCTCACTGCAGCGGCCGCTTTTGCGAAAGGAGTTTGCTGCTCAGACACAAATGAGCTACAACTGTGACAGTTAGTTCGCGCTCATCCTGTGTACACTTGTGCGTTCGTTTCGTGCGTCCTCCTTTGTGTTTGAGCAGCGCGCTTTAACTGTCGAGCTGTGACAGCTGTTAGTTCGCGCTCATCCTGCGTATGTTCTTTGCGTGCATCCTTTCTACTCGAGCAGTGCACATGCGTTGCGAGTTTCGAGCTGCTTGCCGTTCTTCGCGTGACATTACAATTTGTTGCTATAGCATTCATTCCTTCGCCCTTGTGCCGAAACAATGCACAACAAACGCTCAACTACGTCCGTGAAGGCACGTTTCACTTTCGTGTTATACCGATTCCTATGACAGAGGGATCAGTCATGTTTTTTTTTTTTTCTGTCTAGCGCAGCACACAGGCGAGAAACTTTTCCAACGGTGGCATGTATATGCCAACGGTGATAGCTGGCAACAGGGTTTGGGAGACGCGACGGCTGCTGATCTCGCTCGGTAGCATTTTGTGCCTTCATTACGAGAAGGCGAGGAGAAATCGCGCTGAGATCGCCTCGACACGTCGTCGATTCCTCCGAAGAGGAGCGTCGGCGTCTCCGGCGCCCGTGCGAGATCCGACGTTCCCGACGAAGACCTGCGTCGCCAACGCGGTTTCCATTTCCCGGCTAACTTGTTGGCTCCAGCTAGCTGGGGTGTCAAGCCAGGCAATCCGGAAATAATAATAATAATAATCAAAAAAGAAGGAAAGGAGGTGTGAGCGAGGTGAAGGAGGGGGAGATCTCGAGGTGGGTAATGAAGCGTAGCCTGCGGCTTGATCGATGATGGTTCTCCGCTAGCAGACCGCGCGGGCCACTGGCTTTTTTTTTTTTTTCGTTCGGTATATGGGGGGGGCACCGCGGTGCTGCCGCCAGCGAAACGCGCACCGGTATTGCGAGTGCGTGGCACGAATTTGCGCGCGTTGACGGCAACAGGCAGCACGGAAAAGAAGACATTTCTGTTGGTTTGCTCGTGTGTGTGAGTTTTATCTTTCCGCCCTGCCCTTTCTTTTATATCTTTCTTCCTTCGCTGTCAGCGCTAAAGACTGGTATGCGCAGATTCGGATGTGTCCAAATGAACTTTTTTTCCCCCTTCCTTCCTTCCTTTCCTTTTTTCCAGGTCGACGCGTTTCCGTGTAGCATATACCGCCTAGTCGTGCCGAAATCAGCTTCTGTGGGAGCGAAGCGACAAAAAGGGCGACGGCGCAAATGAGCTGCGCAGAAGCAGAAGTAATTCGTCTTTTGACGCAGTTGCCTTTTGTTCGCTCGCAGAAATTCGCTGTACTCGTTAACTCCAAACAGCAAGTTTCTCCGCCGATTGTGTCGCACCAGTTGCGAGTCGTACTCCGTTTCTGCTAGTTACAATCCGGGGCTGGAAATGCTGACGCGGAACGAGTTTCGGTGGCTGGCTCTCGTGTCGCGTCGCACCTCGGCGTTTTGATGGATGATGTAGGTAAGCCTTCTTCTACGTGCGACTGCGCTGGGAAAAATATATATAAATTGGAATGGTGGGAGTCCTGCGTGTGTAGGACCGCAGAAAGCATATACCAATATTTCGGTCGCTCTCGCAGTTCCACTGAGATGTCGATAGATGCCTGGTTTAATTAACGTAACGTTTCTTTTAAAACATTTCTCTCTCTCTTTTTTATTCAATCGAGTTAGTTTAGAACGTTTTAAAGGTTGTCTATAATGTGCGTCGCAGACACACGTATGTGTACTTGGTGCAGCTCACTTTCTGAAACGAGTCACTTTAATGGTTAAATATAACAGAGACCCGCATGCGGGTACCTTCGCTCGTCTCGTCGCCTAGACGTCAGTGCGTTAACTGAACCTTATAACTGAGTAAATCAAATATACTTAGTCACCTAATGGCGCCAGTTATAATGTTGATAACTGGGCGCGTTGAGACGCATCCATCAGACGAGCCATTAATCAAAACGCCTTTTTGAGTTTGGTCCTGACATCTAATAATAATAATATCTGGGGTTTAACGTCCCAAAACCACCATATGATTATGAGAGACGCCGTAGTGGAGGGCTCCGGAAATTTCGACCACCTGGGGTTCTTTAACGTGCACCTAAATGTAAGTACACGGGCCTCAAACATTTTCGCCTCCATCGAAAGGGTCCTGACATCGTGCAGCGATGTTAATAAACTGTGCGTTAAGTGATTCCCTTAAATGTTTCTTTTTTAATGCGATAGCAAGAGGCGCATTCCCAGCGGCGCTACCCTCTTTCCGTCCCGCTGTCGACGGCGCTTGCTCGGTTCACGTGTGCGGAAGCATGAATCTACATTTGTAGACACATACTTAACTAATCGCAGGCAATATAGTCTAAGGCACAGTCACTTTGAAGTCCACTCTGTATAAATAATTAAAGCACAAAACAACTTAGATACCTAATACCTAACTTTCAAAATTCACACCCGGAAGTTCTAATTAATGTGAATGAACGCATCTCCACGTCTCGTTTTCAAAATGTTATTAATACATATTTGTTGTCCTGTATACCTGCATAGCATAAGGTCATAGTCACCAAGTGGTTTACAATATACAGTGTAAAAATGTCGGCAGATCCCACGCGTTGTGGGAACCGGTTTCATGCGAAGCAGTCAGCGAGTACTTCTATGCTGTATTTTATGGCTTTGAGCCAATTAAGCGTTACGAGGTGGATCGACGCGTTTTTTTAAGTGCAGTACCTGTGTGCACATCGTGGGCTTGCCAGGCACGTCGACAACACTGGCGTTTAAAGGGTAACTTATGGTGCGACGTAACGTCAGCCCTCACGTTAGAGTAGATACATACGTCAGTATTATCGAAACTAAGTGCACTTTATGGTACAACCATGTGAATATCATACGTAACTTTCTTTAATGTATTCTTCCGGGTTCTATCAATGCTTCAATATAGCTTGCTGAATCAGAGGAATACAAATGTAATATTTATTAGACGGCTATAAAAGCGGAGCCAACACTAAAACCATAAACGTTAATCTGATATGACGCCTGTATCGTAGGAGTACATATGTAGTGTTTATTACTTTCTTGTAAAATTAGATAGCCAGTGCCACAACAACAATCGGCGTTGCACCGACATTACGCCCGCATAGGCTGTTTTTCCTAAACAGATTATAGACCTGGCGTGGCTCTGTGGTAGGATACCTGATTGCCACACAGAATGCTGGGGTTCGATTCCTGCTGGGATCCTAATTTTCATTCTTTCCATTCGTCGGGTCAACGCTGCCGATGTCGGTTTTTCCTAACGCTCTCGCATTTAAATTACCAATGTCTGTTCTCGCCGTTCCTGGGTAGATATAAATTGTCAGTCACCTGTGGCGCATACCCGTACACCGCGGCCCGTGGTAAACAGTTATGTGCCACACGTGTCTGGAGGAAAGTCTTTGGCGACGTACGCGACAAGATTTTCACGTTATTAAAGACGATAGTCTTTCTTGGGGAACTTAAACGCCGAAATTTTGGTCTGTCTTTCTGTCTGTCCTTCTGTCTGTCTTTCTGTTTGTCGGCACGTCCCTCGATTCAGTCACTCGGCCAAAGTTGAACCACTTGCCCAAGGGCCAGCCATCGTGAACGGCTGACTAGGTTCATACTTGTGTACATTGTTGATCAAAAAGCAAACATTACGCATATCTCAGGCGCAACATCACTAGGTAAGTATTAGACTGTGTGTTCCTTTAACAGAAAATACATAGATACGCAATTTTAAAGACCTTGATGGTATGCGTTTAACGTTGAGACTTAAAAGATTGCCACAGCTGAAGCGATCAGCGGTCCAAGCCGAGCAAGCGCGAGCGCCAACAACAACCGTCTTCGTCTTCTTCTTTCGCAGGCGTTCTTGTCTGCGCCCTACCATGTTACAAATCACTCCCCCGCGGAAAAGGAGCCATCCTGGCGACCTAAGGAACAGGTACAACTGGTGGGTCATAATGCGGCTTCAGTCGATCGACGTGAACAGTCTCGCGGCCGCGACGACGGCGGTTCGTAGATGATTGAACAGGCTCAATCATATAGTTAACTGGGGATGCTTGACGTAGGACATGGTAGGGGCCTTCTTACTTAGGCAGTAGCTTTGTGGAAAGGCCAGGAGCGGAGGAGGGAACGCGAAGCCACACCAACGTTTCAGGCGAATACGACTGAGGAGGCAGGTTTTCGTCGTGACGGTCCTCCTGGCCCTACTCGCCCTATAATGTTACAGCCCTAGTTTCTTAAGGTGAGCTGAAAATGCGACTGCGCTGAAACTTGTCTTCCTCCGTGCCCTCTGCACAAGCTCATGTTGTGTTTCGGTTTCGGTTCAGTATTGCATTGTACGAATGACAGGAGGCGCCGCTCTGGCATTCCTGTTTTACCCAGGCGACGTGTAAAGTTTGTGGAGAGTACTCGTTGAGTGCGGACGTTTCTTCTCCTTCGGCGCATCGCGCCAAACAGCGTGTTCGGGCTGGCCGGGGTCCCCACCGGTCGCGTTGGCCACCGCCGGTCTTCGCCTGCCGCTGCGCCGGGACTACCAGCCCGCAACACAGCACTCATGTTTCCCGACGTATTGCCAGATGGCCCATATCTCACGCAGCGCCTCTTCTATCGTCTTTAGACGACATTTGCAGCGAAGCACGCAGATACGCGGCCAATTTTTTTAATATCATGACCCGACAGTCCTCTTACCCTCCCATGCCACTTTTGGTCTATACCAAGTTAAGAAGGCAATCATGAGATCACCCGGACGTAGGTGGCTAGATAGATAGATAGATAGATAGATAGATAGATAGATAGATAGATAGATAGATAGATAGATAGATAGATAGATAGATAGATAGATAGATAGATAGATAGATAGATAGATAGATAGATAGATAGATAGATAGATAGATAGATAGATAGATAGATAGATAGATAGATAGATAGATAGATAGATAGATAGATAGATAGATAGATAGATAGATAGATAGATAGATAGATAGATAGATAGATAGATAGATAGATAGATAGATAGATAGATAGATAGATAGATAGATAGATAGATAGATAGATAGATAGATAGATAGATAGATAGATAGATAGATAGATAGATAGATAGATAGATAGATAGATAGATAGATAGATAGATAGATAGATAGATAGATAGATAGATAGATAGATAGATAGATAGAAACGCTCAAAGTGCCAAAGATTCTCTAAGAAATGCTTCGCGTTTAAAAAAATTGTTTGAATTTGTTTTTGTGTGTGTTATGAACTGTCGCCAACGATGCTGTACCAAGTTACTTTTACAGCGAAAGCTGTTATGAGATCATTTCTCCGGCCGTTTTTGGCGCCGTAGTTGTCCGCCGCCGCCGCCGCCGCCGCCGCTGCTGCCGCTGCTGCCGCCGCCGCCGCCGCCGGTGTCCGTAACCACTATCGCTCGAAATAAGAAAAGAACGAAATAAGAAAAAAATTCCAGGATGGAACGAGGTTCGAACCTGGGCCCTCTGCGTGGGAGCCCAGTATTCAACCTCTGAGCCATGCCGGTGCTTGAAACTGCATTGCAAAAAGGTCCTATACAGGCTTCATGTCGGGAAGGAACCACATTAGCATATGCAATATAGCGTGGTAGAAGATTAAAATAAGCACCAAGCGTCGCACAACGCGAATTCTGTAACCAGGCGTCAAACAATTGCGAATTGCGCAACGAGTAGGTTGTTGAATGCTTCCAACCCATTACACAGGGCTCTGCCATAATTCTTCATCGTCATCAGGCGCAGAATCAACAAAGTGCGCATAATCCCTTACATGCGTTTAGCAGGTACCAACGCTCTCTGTAGAATGACGAAAAATGGCACAGTGCCTGCTGCCCTACTTCTAAAAAATTAGAATTATTTATAGCGTAGTGGGTTCCTCGCAAGTGCACTTGTATTGGTTGCCAAGGAAGCCCATAAGCGCATGATCCACTTCCTCGGGGTCTCAGTAAGATTACAATGATTTATAGCGTAGTGGGTTCCTCGCAAGTGCACTTGTATTGGTTGCCAAGGAAACTCATAAGCGCATGATCCATTACCTCGGGGTCTCAATAAAGTTCTTCGCCCCCCCCCCGTCTCTCTTCCACGTCAACGTATACAGCATGACGGGAGAGGGAAATAGCGACCGGGCGTCACCCAATGCAAATTACATAACTGGTGGGCCGTTTAATGATTCCAACCCATTACAAAGGGTTGAGCCATAATTCTTCATCGTCATCAGTCGTCACGTCAACAAAGTGCACATAATGCCTTACAGACGTGCAGCTGGTGCCTCGCTTCTCCATAGAATGACGAATAATGGCTTTGTGGGTGCTTCCCAACTTCACAAAAATTTTGATTTGTGGCGTAGTGGGTACCTTTCTAGTGTACTTGTATTGTAGCCCCAAGAGAGCTTAACGGGCTCTAGAAACGCCGCTCTTCCAGCTTTCGCTGTGACTGTGCTGCGGTTTCAGCGCAGGCCTGGCGTTTTTTTTTTCGTATTATGCATCTGCTTTCTGTTGCATAAGTTCTTAATGAGTGTTCACGCAAGTGCTGAGCAGTGCATGGATGGTTGGGCCAATGTCAGGCAGTCTTTGCCACCTTTAGCCGTGCGTTCCCTTGGCATTTAATGTGTTGAAAATTTTAAAGTGACAATGAAACGAAATGAAATATCCATGTGACAAATCGGTCTCCCTACAGTCTGTAGTTTCTAGTCTAGTGCTCTTGAGAAAATACATAACTGCCACTGGCACTGTCTGGTCGGACATTGCGGACAAAATGCAGCTTTCACTTAGTGTCTCCACATCGATGCCTGCCAGCGTAAAAGCCAGCATCTTCCGTTGTCACGCGTAGAGAGGGCAGTCGCAAATAAGATGTGCTAAGGTTTCATACACTTGTCCGCACAGCCGATTAGGTGCGCGCAGCGTCGAGTGAAGGCAATCCGGTGGATTCCTGTGGAATCCGGATTCCACCGGATCCGGTAGAGCATACTAGCATGGCTTCGTTTGATGCTAGCCAGGAGGCGATCGCAAGAAATAGTTCACGTCATTTGACGATTATGTTACTTTTACGTCGACGGGGGCTGAAGCAACAGCGGCTGTTGCTTCAGCCTCATCTAGCTCGTTGCCTATCAAGTGACAATGTCCAAGTACCCTCTCGAATGTAAACGAGTGACCATTCCTCTGCGCAACATTGAATGCTTGAATGATCTCCAAAGCCAGTGCATAATAATGGCTTCTTTGAGTAAGGATGAGCAGCTTGCAATGCGAATTTTGCATCCATTTACGCGGTGTTTGATCGGACACAAATTGGACAGCTTTTCGTACAGTTCTTGAGATTCATACAATGTCATATGACAATCCAGTTCGATGGCGTTCAACAGAAAACAGCGATTGGAGCAACAATGCGGAGAACTGGGCTTTGTGTTTGAACCTTCTAAACACCGTAAAACAATCGCGCATTGTACCGGACCCTGGTACAATTCGTAGCGCGACGCTGGGCGGCCTTGGTGATTCAGATGAGTCCGCGATCCACAAGTATCGGAACCATTGTTGGAGCCAGTCTTTATTTCATTCGAAACGGAACACACAAAACAAGCGCACAACGGATACGCTGGTGCAACTTTTGACTCGCTCAAAGCCATTGCGAAATATATGCGACTGCCTGCGGCGTCAGGAAGCCAAGCTACGCGAATGAGAAATGAAATGGCATAGAAGTGCCTGAATCGATCATCGATCTCGAAAGTCCGGCTGGGCCTGAGAACAAACGTCCTTTTTCCGGGCTTTCCGTCTGTGTGGTTTCTGTTTTGTTAAATTTTTGCAGCATCGCCGATCTCTTTTGAGCGTGCGTTGATGTAGCTATGCGTTTCATTTCACTCTCGCTAATGCGAACTGACGGGTCTCGCGCCACTCTCCATTTTAATGCGCTCTGTTCACTGCAGTGGCCGATAATGCGCTGCTTCAAGGATCTGAAATCCTTGAAACACTCAAGATATCGGAGGGCGAGTGACAGACCGAGAGAGAGAAAGAGTAGAATAAGTAGCTAATACTTGACTGCGAAGCGTCGTGTGTTTCTTCGGCGTCTGAGGAATTGACGTATTGGCGCGGTGGGGGAAAAAAAAAAATCTGATCGTGACCCACGCTGCACGGCATGGCGCGAGAGCTTGTCAATGAAGCAAACTTTGCAGCGTCCGCGTTGCGTGAAGGTTTCGACGTCACTGCCATCTACTGTAGGGTTTCGCGTTCTTGGATGTACGTAAAGGATAGGCGCACGTAAGCGCCATATTTAGGTTTTCATCTATCTCTTACGTGCAGTCTTTTTTTTTTATTGCCTGCTGTTGCCTCTTAACGCGCATCTTCTGCGCCTGCTCGTTAACCGCATTTTCATGCCCTGACGCTGAATATTGTAACGTCGAGAGGTTTCTGCTACCATTTGTATAAGCGCATGAAACGGGATGTATGCCAAAAACACTGGCATTTAATGCGCACACTCTGCAGGATTTTCATCTGTTTTCTTTTTTTTCCTGCCTTTTTTTTTATCTCCGCTGGTTTTGATCCAGTCTGCGTTCACTTAATGCAGTAAAGCTGAAAGCGACTGTTTGGGATGAGGGCTTGGCGTTCTGCCTAGCCAGTGCACGTGCTGCTCCTCTGTCCAGTTATTATAACATTCCGTGATCTTCGAGAGATCACTACGCAACTAAAAATTAATTATAGCTGCACCTCGTCACCAATGCCGGAGTCGGGTAAGCAATCAATAGCTGCCGACGCTGCATTCTGTGCTGTAGAGGCTACAAGCTTCGTGTCGAACGTATTCGCGGCAGTGGAGAAGCCTTTTGCGTAGTGCCATAACGGCATTCGGTGAGGCCCGATCGCTTCAGCTCTCCATACCAGTTCCTTCAAAGCGAGACGACAATATGGACCATTCTCGTATCAGTGTACGAGCACACATCGCGAGTGCTTTTCGGGGCTTCCCGAATTCTGGGCACAGCTCTGTTTGGGAATGGCTCCAGCTCCTTATGCAGCGTCGCACGGTTGAAAAGAAGGCGCCGTCTGAAAGGCTCTTTGGATGCGAAAAGGTGCAAGAAAGGACCCTCGTCGGAGTGTACGTGAATGCTGATAGCGGGAGGTTTGCTTTCACTGTCGAACGCGTGTGCTTGCCGGGAAGCTGCGTTCGTTGCCGAGGCGGAATAAGAAAGGTAAAATACTTTTCCTAGTGTGGACCTATAGCTGCACTGGTACTCCGCCTTTTCTTTCTTGCGGTGCTGCTGTACAGGTGAGCGTCAGGTCTAACGGCAGAGCTTACCGCCTGGGCAAGCTTTGTAGTGCGTGTTGGCTCGGGGAATCTGTTCGTAGTTCCACATTACGTCTCTAGTCTCAGCGGCTTCTCGTTCACTGGTTTTCTTCCCAGAGTTGCGCATGAGTCCCGGAAGAAACAGTGTGTGTGTGTGTGTGTGGGGATGGGGGGGTGGGGGGGCGGGGTATTCTTCAAACAAATAAGCACCTAAAAACCAGAATAATTAGGAGCCCTTCCTCTATCGTGAATATGGGGGCAAACGAAGCTTGGCGTGTCCGTGCCTGAGCTAGTCTTTCTTTCTTTCTTTCTCTCTTTCATTCCCTCTTTCTCTCTTTCTTTCTCTCTCTTTCTTTCTCTCTCTTTCTTTATTTCTCTCTTTCTTTCCCCTTTTCTCTATTTCTCTTTCTTCCTTTCCCTCTGTCTCTCTTTCTTTCTCGCTTTCTTTCTTTCTCCCTTTCTTCCCTCTTTCTTTCTCTCTTTCTTTCTTTCTTTCTTTCTCTGTCTCTTTATTTCTCTCTTTCTTTCCCTCTTTCTTTCTCTCCTTCTTCCTTTCTCTCTCTTTCTTTCTTTCTCTCTCTCTTTCCCTCTCTCTTTCTTTCTCAATTCCTTCCTTTCGTTCTTTCTCTCTTTGTTTCTTTATTTCTCTCTTTCTTTCCCTCTTTCTTTCTCTCCTCCTTCCTTTCTCTCTCTTTCTTTCTTTCTCTCTTTCTCTCTCTCTTTCCCTCTCTCTTTCTTTCTCAATTCCTTTCTTTCGTTCTTTCTCTCTCTCTTTCCCTCTCTCTTTCTTTCTCAATTCCTTTCTTTCGTTCTTTCTCTCTTTGTTTGTTTCTTTATTTCTCTCTTTCTTTCTTTGCCATTGCGCAATGCTCCTCCCAACTATTTTTTTCGCTGGGAATCAGACCTTCACCCACGTGCTTAGCAGCTCAACACTACTGTTGCTACATGCAACAATGACGGCCATGCGTGAAACACTGAAACGCAACAATGAAAGGCAACAGTGAAATGTGACAACGAGAAATTACAAGTGACCTCGATAAAAGATAACGATTGCCATATCAGAAACGGCTGATCGCCGACAAGCGTACGACCGAGAGGTCATTGATAATTGGAAAACGGTGCATACAGATACGCGTGTGACCGGTACATCTTCGAGAGCCTATTTGTGCACACTCGCCGGCGCAGGGTTTTTCGCGAACTATGCCGCCGTCACCTAAATCATGAAACTCATGAAAGCTTCGCTTAATAATAGTAGTTTAGCGGTTCCTGTATTACATAAATGTTTCCAACCATGTAAGCGCCAGCGTTTATCGGAGACGTACGACCCACTGCAAGGCTGTCGTATCTAAAGCCCCTAGGGACTTTAGTCGTATCTGACTGCACCAAAAACGTACGCGCACTTCCACTCTCTCTGCCCGTACCGAACACACGGCCTGTCGCTAAACATAACGCCGAGTGGTTCTTACTTTTTTTCTGCAGTGGGGTGCAAGTCAGATGTGTCATATGCTCGTAGTTACACTGTCCACTTCCGTATAAATTTTTTTTCGGCAGCAGTTATTTTACTGAGAATCACGAAATTTTTTGTTAACGTGCTTCTACTGAAGGAAGCGACCTCGTCCATTCTTAACGTATTTCTTTATCTCTATTTAGACAGAGAATCAGGCAAATTGTGCGGTATGAAACGAGGACCGCGAAGAACGAAAGACAAACAATAGTTGTATTCTTTCTTCTCTCATCGGCTACGTCCCAGATTTTTCCACTGTACACTTTCGCAGTAAGGGCGGATTAATAACTGGTCTCATCCGCAACTTGCTGAATTGACGGAGAAGTAACGGAGAAGAAAAGTGAGTAAACACGACGACATATGGTACTGACGCTGGATGCATTGACGTACATATGCCTGCTTTTCACTGTGAATACATATCGCGTTCCGTATTTCTCAGTATTGGATTGCACGGTGCAATTGCACGTTCTTCTAAGCTTGTAAAAATATCTTTCTCTTGACTAGGAGCGGCGTTTTCGAACGCTTATTTATACGAAATTGAAATTACCAACAGTTCCACACGTGAATGCCGTATAAGCATGAATTCAGGGAAACCGTCAACCACTTGTTGTGCACTTCTTGATGAGGCGCCCAGCGCCTTTCAATCTGCAGGTAACTCAAGATCATTTTCTATGTATAAAAACCAAGGACCATGGGTACATGAGTTACTCGCATTATGATACATCCGTACATTGCTTCGGCGTCTTAAATGCTCTGTCCTGAGTGCTCTTGTGTACTCCCTCTATTGTTTTGCCATATTTCTTCGTGTAGTTTAGTCTTTTCTTAACGACGCACGTGTTGGGCAACAGACACGGTAAAATGGGTATAATCTCTTCACTACCTGCGTCCATATTCGTGGACACAACTTCTCAAGCAAATTAGACAACAGCAAACTGCTCAGTGTCATTGAAAATTCACACCTTTGTCGCCCAGAGTGTCCTACACCCATTCTCCAAGAGTGAGCAGCAGAAGTCAACATTAGCGGCTGGTGTACGAACAAAATAAAACGCGGTGGGCAGATCGCGCAGCAAGTGGCTGCTCAGGCCTAACTGCTTAAAGTTTTGCGGTTAATATTTTTTCTTGCATAGAAAGTAGTGTGAACACAAGTTATGCTCTTAGTCTTTGGGAATCATTTAAAAAGTATTTGAAGCACTGAAAGTGAGATTTCGCATTTATCGGCAATGTTTTCCCCATATTTGCAACTAGTCTCCGTTCGTGGGCACCAATTTTTACCCCTTGAGAATGAAATTTTCGCCGCAATATTTTTTTTTTGCACTTGTGGAACCCACATCAAATGATATTTTGCAAACAGCATCTCTTTTTCTTGCCTTCATCTTTGTTCGGTAGTGAAGTGCATAATGCAGTAAACAGGGTAAAACTGGAGGTGAAAACCTTTTGAATAGACCTCTCTACCTTTCTTAGGCTTGATTTATTTTGTTTCCTTTTCTTTCTTTAGGCATCTTCGTCCATCGATTGCAGAGTTTCTTGAAAGCTAAGCGCCGTCATTTCTTTATAACCACAGAAAACAAAGAAAGAAAGACGTTCGAAAACATTTTCCTCTCTTTTCAACCGGTTGGTTGCGAGCCGTACCGATTCATTTTACCTCTCAAGTTCCGCGACGATGGTTTTCCAGGTCTTGATGCAGGTTTCCTGGAGAACAAACAATAAACGAACTACGGTCGCAACGGAGTGCCAGAGGATGGGGAAAGGGCGGGTAAGCGACCGCAGCTTTAGAGGCAAGCCGTTCGACAAAGTGATACGAAGCAGCCAAAGCACCTACGCCATCCCTTCACCTGTCGACTTGGCTAGAACTGTTTTCTCCACGATCCCTTGCAGGGTGTGAGAAGAGCTTTGATTTCACTTCCGTGCATTCCCCCGTTTTCTTTCTCTTTCTTTCTTTCTGCTTTCTTTCTTTTGAATGTATGTATGTACGCGGATGTATGCATGTATGTACCTATGTATGTATGTATGTATGTATGTATGTATGTATGTATGTATGTATGTATGTATGTATGTATGTATGTATGTATGTATGTATGTATGTATGTATGATTGTATGTATGTATGTGCGTCATAATGTGTGCACGTGAAATAACGGGAGAGTGAATCAGTGTGTTAAGACAGACTCGAATAAGTGGCATACTCTGCGTTCGTGCCCGCCTGAGTGTCCGGGGAGCCCGCGTTGAACAGAGAGGCAAAGTTCGCAAGGAAGGGAAAGACAACCTGCGTGTGCGAAGGGGGCTTGCACGTGTTTCGTTTTTCTGTAGCTTATTTATATGTCACATCTATATGTCTGTCCGTACATTTGTATGTGTTCAAATTTATGTGCGTGCATCTGTTTCACAAGCGCACAGACGCAAAATATAAGAAGAAAGGCCGCCGGACGAAAGCTTGAGAAGGGCACTTACGGAGGAAAGTGCGCTTGTTTCCTGCGTGGAACTTTCACTCGAGCCTTTGGAAAAGCACCGCGGGTCGTGATAGGGGTTGGATGCGCGGTGTCTGGCCACTGAAGCCTGCTTCCCTTATGTAGAAGGATGGGCTCATTTCTTGGCCCCCGTGAACGCCGGTTTGATCCGCGCCAGTCGACGGCCGATCGCACCTTTTTGCACCTGACGCTCGATTCTCCCGCCTTATTTGGCGCAGCCTCGACCGCACGGCTTGTTATATGGGCGCGCAGTTCTGGTCGCGCTCGGTAAAAACAAGTTCACAACGGAAACGCTTTGCCCCCGCCGCACCCTTCCCCCACATCTTCCTTCTGCATGCACCCCTTATATTGTGCCTTGCGCAGGGATCGTGGCGTACCTTCAGATTTGTTTCATCACCTTCAAATTCTTTGGTGGAAATTGCTTTCTGTTTTCTAAAATATTATTGAAATGCTATAACATGGAAACGTGGGCTTCTTAATTTCTTTCTAAGCTACCCACATGATGTCACATCCGTGACGGAAATGACGTGCTTCACTTCTTGGGGGACACGGTCATATTTTTGTATGGGCTATCGATGGTTTTCAACTTGAAATCTTGCTGCGCTAGGAGCGCTTACGGACAGCCAATATCATCCATCGTATAAAACAGGAGCTATTTTTCCAGTTTCCCGTGTCCATTTATTTTTTCCGCCGCGGAGAGAGCTTTGAAGTGTCACTTAAGTCGAGAGGACCGAGCGCTCGTAGCTTCAAACATGGCGTCGACATCGCGTGCCCCTGCCTCTCGGAAATGGCAAATTTCGGCGGATTCCGGCGAGTCTGAGTCAGAATTTTTTTCATGTTGCCAGCAGCGCAGACTCGGAAGATGATTTTGACTCATCTGTCTTCAGCACAGACAGCGAAAGTGCGCCAAACAGCCGCGGGACGTCAACAGGTATCTGCCGGTAACTTTCGTTTTGATTTCCGAACCGAGTCGTCGCTGCCGCGCTCCGTTCGAAAGATATCTGGCGCACTCTCAAAGTCACAGGTCTAATCTGCGGGGTATTAACATCGCTTGGGCGGTACCACTTGCCGTCGGCTGCTGAATTTGTGAAGTTCAGCGCGCGAAAACGAGAGTGGGCCTCGCATTGCGTTCCGTAATGCCGCGCGGCGTTTCGTCAGAGCCATCGATTTCTTCATGGTCTTCTTTACCTGAGAAATAATCGCCTGGATGTGCAATTCAACTAATAAATATGCATGAATGCACACTCTTGAGCAAAAGTAACCGAGAAAACGAAAGTTTTCTGCGAAACACACTGCGCAAACCTGTGCTTCGCCGCATCACGCAACTGCATTGCGCGGTGGCACGATGGCCACTAGGGCTAACGTTTTATTTTGTATCTAAATAACGACTAGAGATAAAATGCTTATATTTGCAGGGATAATGGATATGGCATTTATGGTTAAAATGTATATTTCAAAATTTCTTTTGTATTCAACTGGTGCAAGGCACTATTGATGTTTTTACAGAGTGCTCTCGTTTTTGTCGAACATTTTCCTATTAAAGTCTTTTTTTTTTTTCGGAAAGTACTTTAGCAATGTTTGCTTGAAAAGGGTACAGTTTCGCCGCAACGGCGAAGCAATGAATGCGATAGCAGCAACAAATTAGAATTCCACATGAAGAGCGGCAAGCAGCTCAGTCCTTGCAACGCGCCGCTCGAGCGCAAAAGACTGGCGAAAAGAACACACACAGGACGACCGCGAACTAACAACGGTCACAGCTCGACACTTCCAGCGCACTGCTCAAACACAAGGAAGGACACTGTAAAAGAACGCACAGGTACACTACAGGACGAGCGCGAACTAACTGTTGCGGTTGTTACTTCTTAGTGTTTGAGCAGCGCGCTACAACCCAACGCTCTTAGACTTCTGTTTCTTTAAAACTGCGGCGCGTGGAATGACTGCTCCGCGTCTCCTGTGGCCTGGTGGCGTTAGACGTATCGTTTACTCGGCATTCCACATCGCCAGTGGCTACAGAAAGGGGCCACCTTTAAGTGCGCGTCTGAAGAAAAATGTCGGAAAAAACGTCTGAAGAAAAATGCCGCGCGCCCTTCGGGCAATCTCGCGGGTGATACTGCACATACTGAAGCACCTCCGAGCTCTGCGTGTAGTTAGCACTAAATGGTGTATATAAATAGCTCGCCGTTGCTATGCTGACCAGCTGGAGGCGCGTGGCCGAGTTGTTTAATGCGGCCCACTGCGGAGCGAGGGGTCGAAGGTTCGAATCCCGGTGGTGCGCTTCGAAAATTTTTTTCTTCTGATTTATTTTTCTTTGTGGTTTTTATTTATATATACATAAATATACATATCCGGGACATGACGGCGTCGACAGACGGCGACGGCAAAAACCAGCCGAGAGTGGCCATGTGATTGCTATCGCAATAATATAATACCATTCGAAAGCGCATTTCTTGTTCTACAAGTTCATGTCATATATTAGAGTATCAGTGATATTCTGTGGTAGTAGAAAATTACACCATCTCCCGCTAAAGGGGACCATGAGGCGATGCGAAGCCGGAGCACTTGCACGATCGCGTTCCGTTGGCGTTCATTGGGCATGCTACCGACCTCGCGTCGTGGAACGCGAAGAGGGACGCTACGCGCGTCTTGTCTTCCCTCTAGCCTGGCCGTTAATTCTCACAGGGCAAGCGGGGAACGCGGTCGACAGGCGGGCGAGAGGGGGGCAGCGTAGGAGAGGAGAGAGAAGGGGAGGGGACGCGCATGCGCTCGAGCTCATCGCGGCGTTGCGCAGGAGAGAATTTCGGCATGTCTAGCCCGCGTTTCAGAGGAAGAGTGGAAAGGGGGAGGGGGAGAGGGGAAGTGGAGAGGGTATGTGGAGAGGGGATGGGAGAGGGGGAGGGGAGAGGAGGTGTGTGGAGAGGGTATGCGCATGCGATGTAAGGGCGGTCACGCCGCACACCACCACCACCACCGGATTGAGCTCCGCCTTAAGATACTTCGCATCTAAAAATTGTTTACTAGAGTACCCAAAATTGACCTATTTTCCCGCAGACAGCAAAGTGTTAAATTTTCTTCATGCTAAAACACTGCTTTCTCCTTTTTTTTTCATTCTCTCTTTAGGTGTTCACGCTCTTGTTGAGGAAGCGACATGTTCATGTGAATGCCAGATTGTGCTGTCTCCAGTGTCCGTGAATAATGATACGCTGCCGTTTGCGTCTATGGCAGTTTGCGGGTGATACAGCTAAAACCTGTGACTTCTGGCTTTCGTCATGGACATTTACTTGACAGGGATGATGAACAAAACCGTGTACGTTTGAACGCGTTCGGTAACAGGCGCATCCGCGTGTGCATAATAAGGGTCGTCTCTAAAACGAGTTAACTTTTTCAGTCTTACTATACGAGGCACGGCTTGATAGAGAAATTATTTCGAATAGCTTGTAAGCTATATGAGATATTTTTCCTGTTTGGAAAAAAAGCATCGTGCACCTGCCGAGGCCAAAAATTACCTTGCAGTCTTGCATTGGCAGGTGAACACATCAGCATCAAATTTGCTTTACGACACAGTATGTATGACCAGATCGTAGCAGAACGAAAGAGAAAGCGACCATCATGCTTTGCAGAAAGCGCACCATGTCATCTTTGAGTGGATTCCATGTCATTGTAGCATTGTCGGTAACGATCTCGCTGAAAAGGCAGCGGCCTGCTCTGTCTACGGAAGCACTCAGACTATACTTCAGTCCTTCAGAGGACGAGCGTTGCTTGCTCACACAACGACACAAACTTTCCGGAGCTCTCCAAGCGTACCTAGTTGCTACATACGTACCCTGGACCCTTCTTTAAGGCCCCGAGTTTCAGCTGGACCTCTCCCACCGGGAGGCAACACTGCGCTACACCCTCTGGCTTGGTATGGCATTTACGAACGCGCGTTCTTTTCGCCTATTAATGGGCGATACACTCTTAGAAAAAGAAATATTACCTGTTACTCTTTCTGATCAGTCCTCACCTCTGCCACATATATAATTCTCTTTAAATACACACTTTGATTCTATTTGGGAGGTCATTCTACTCTCCTCAGGGAGTCGCGGGAGTCGTGGCTCTCTAAAAAAAGAGTTAATGTGTACCTTTAAGTATAGTTATATATGTGGCAGGTAAAGTAAGTCTAACAGCTAATTCTCTTTTCGTAGTGTGAACCAGTGCGCAACACTTATGGGTCTGAAGAATCTATAGAACACCTTTTGCGCACGTGCCTTTAAAGGGACTCTCAACCACCGAAAACGTGTCATAAGGTGCTGGTGGAAATTATAAGACTGTGATTTATGGTGATATATTGGTAATGTTCGGGATTTAAGTAAGAGTTACAATTTTAAATTGCCAGTAAATGTCGCAGAAGACCGCATGTCGCGCCATTTGGCGAAAAACTTTGGTACTATGCAACGAAGGCATTCAAAACGGTGTTAATAGCTGGCTATTATTTAGTGCTACCGTACGTAATACTTAAATTTGCACTCTTTTCATTTTGTAGCCATTCTCACTTTATTCTATGCGTATTACGGGATAAACAAAGGCCACGCTGCCTGGCGATGCTACCTTCTCCGCAACTAGTGGAACCTCCGGCATACCCTTGACGAGTCGCAGCGTACCTCATTGCATGTAGCGGAGCACTTTTGTATGCCCGCTAGTCTGCGAGTGAGTGCGCAGAGTATCGAGATATTAATGTGAGGTACAAAAGGCTATCGTCATTTTTTTTTTCGTACGTTTCTTGTCACACCGTAAGCTGGATCGTCTGCGCACCCGGAATATATCGTTCCAACTAAAGAAATGGTATGTGCATTTGATAAGCTCCGCTAACGTGATGGCAGTGTCGTTTGAAAGCGTTGTTTTACTTTTTGCGACCAAGAATGTCGTAAATTGCAACGAAGTTATCCTATTATACTTTTCTTTTGCAACGTCGCCATTGGTACTCGCTACAATTCTAAATACCCAAAAAAAGAAAGACTTCGTGGGAACATTGCGCGTAAATTTCAGTGGGCTAATGTCTTGCAAATTACGTTCTTCACATGTCATCACCCAAATCGAAATTGTCAATATCCCCTTCCATATTCGGAAACATTTATGCAAAACGCATTTTCTTGAAAAGTGAACGCTTTAACACTAAATGCAGTTTCTGTACAATTTCTCCTAGGAACCAGAGGTAAATATACTTTTTTTTTCTTTTACTGAATCCGAACTTTCTCCGAGTCATTTTGCAGAGCGTTTCAAACTTTGCGAGCAGAAGCGCCGAGCTCTGCAACACCACAAAGAGCTCGTGCCGTCTATCCATCGCACGCCCGAATGGAAAATTGTCGACTCGTTTAAGGAATAAGAGAAGGGGATTGGGACTGTTAGTATGAAGCGGCTAGGCGACGAGGAGGGAAAGAACGTCGATGAAGAAAAGGGCGAATAAATGTGCTAAGAGCGCGGCTGTGCTGTAGCGGCGGTCGACGTGTAAAACGGCTCGGAATTAACAGCTCTCACCGCGAGTGAGGCAGAGAATATCAGGGCCGGAGGACGAAACGACGCATGGAGCGCCCTTGGCTTCGGCGCTATAAAAGATACAGCAAGTACCGAAGAAACGAACAGCGTTCGCGCGCACACATTTCCATAGGCACTTGGCGGGATTGGCCACAGCTGGTGGAACCCCCTCTCTCCGGCTTTCGTTTTCTCCTCTACACCCATTCTCAATAAAACTGCGCAGCGCTGTGGGAGCTGCAGCTGGTCATCAGCTAATCAAGAAGCCCAACAACACCCGCTTTCAGGTCAGGTTGGTGCCTATTCTTAAACTTAAAAACTGACACACTAAATTGGCATGCACTTTGAGATTCTCCGGAGTAGCTTTCTTTCCTTCTTTCTTTCTTTCTTTCTTTCTTTCTTTCTTTCTTTCTTTCTTTCTTTCTTTCTTTCTTTCTTTCTTTCTTTCTTTCTTTCTTTCTTTCTTTCTTTCTTTCTTTCTTTCTTTCTTTTTCTATCTTTCTTTCTCTCTTTCTCTCTTTCTTTCTTTCTTTCTTTTCACATTCATTCATTCATTTATCCAGTTCCTTACCTTTATTTTTTATTTTCTTTGTTCCTTTCTTTCTTCATTACTACGTATGTGCATGCCTGAGTAAAGGGAACGAGGAACAATACGCAATGTTTTATATGCTCAATTGAAACCAAATTCATTGTTCTCGCACAGAAAATTCTATTAATAGGCCCTCATCTACGTTACCGATCTATTAGCTGCTCTTAGTGATCAGCCGATCGCGAACCCATTCTACAGCTTAACAGATCCGTCGTATCAGTCCACAATTAGTTCTCACACAAGCTCCGTAGCTTCCAGAACACTGTACGGCTCTAGCGAAACCGACTGTAACCGCACACTCGTCCTCCTCTCCGCTGCCTCTTTCTGTCGTTCCTTCTATAGGCGACGCAGCCACCTGAACGTTGATATAAAGAAACACGAGTGAAAAGAAAGACCTTTCGTCACACCTTCTTCATCTGCCCCGTGCTCGGTGCCTTCTCGGCACCCACAGCCGCCCCCCTTTAATTTTGCTGGGCGCGCGCGCGCATTGTGGCGCCAGAGAAGTCCTCCGGCTCCTTTGTGGGCCACCATCACAATGGATGCATCGTGGGCTGAGCCGGATGCCTGCTTTACTTATTTTGGACCGGAAGGATGGAGCACGTGGTGCCAGCGCATAGGACTTCGGCGGCTCCCTTATTTGTAAGCGTTTTGGGGCTTTCTTTTTCTTCTTCTTCTTCTTCTTCCTCTATTTCGTCACTTCCAGTGAGGCAGAAAAATTTTTCGATCCCCCGAGCTGCTGCCGGCGCTGTTCTCTTTCTGTTTCGTCTCCCGGGAGACTTTTGGGCGGTGACTGATCACTTCTGTAGTTTTCCGAGGGGCACGCCAGTGTCGACTTATTGCGAGCGAGTCCGGACGGTCGCGCGAGCCTCCTAGTTTTCGTGAGAAAGAAGGATATGGCAAAATTGGAGGTTGCGGAGGCATCGCAGAAGTCAATGAAAACGCGTCTTTATTCGCGAGGGGGATTAAATTGCGAACTGCGCGAGCGAGCTCGAGTGTTTCAGGGCCAGTTACTCGAAGTGAAGGTGACACTTAGCATTACCAACAGTCACGAAGACACACAAGAGCAGTTGCTGGAAGTTCTTTGCAGGGCTTCTGTATCTCGCCCGTGCAGTCAACAAAGTTTAAATTTTACAAAAAGGTTCTAGAAGACAGGTTTGCTATTCCTACTGACACATGTGTCCACTTCGATGCACTTACGATGAATTTATTAGTGCGTTAAAGCGATTAAATTTACCATAACATACAATTCGTCCAGAAAACTACGAGAAAACTACTATCAACGTAACTGAAGTAGTACTGACGCGCTGCAGAAGTGCACACCGAAAGACATTCACGAAAAACGAACACGGACCTTGCGCCTTTTTATCAGCGGAGCTGTTTAAGCTTTTCGTTCTGCGTGCGACGTTCGCAAAAATTTTAAACGCTTCGCAGCGCAGGAAAAACAGACACAAAGAAAACGACACCAGACAACATACGAGCGCTAACTACCAACAAAGGTTTATTGAACATCACGTGCGTATATATACTGTGCTCAAACACCGTCGCACATGTTGTCTAGTGTCGTTTTCTTTGTGTCTGTTTTTCCTGCGCTGCGAAGTGTTTAAGATGATCAACCAACGGGCCCTGGTTGCATAGTATAGTATAGCTCCTGCATAGTATAGCTCCTGCATAGTATAGCTCCTGCATAGTATAGCTCCTGGAATAGCATAGTATAGTAAGGGTGTGTGTGGTAAAGGGAAGTGAGAGTGAGGAGGAGGAGGGGAGATGGTAAAGCATAGCATAGCCCTGTATAGTATATCATAGCAAGGGACGGGAAATAGAGGTGAGGGTGAGGAGAAGTAATGTAAGGGTGAGGAGGAGGAGGAGAGAGAGTAACATAGCCTTGTGTAGTATAGCTACGGGTCGGAAAGAGAGGTGAGGGAGAACAGGAGGGAAAGGAAGAGGGGAGGTTGACACATTGTATAGTCTTGTATAGTATATATAGCATAGTAAGGGGTGCAAAAGGAAGGTAAGGGTGAGGAGGAGGGCAACGCCACCAGCCCCGCTGCTTCCTCAGTCTTCGCACCACTAGTGCGTAGCTGCCCCAATTTGTCGTTGTTTATTTTATTTCATTGTTTTTTCTCGAATGTCGGTCTGTATGAACCACATCGGCGCATCAATACACCTCCAGTTACACCATACCAGTTAGCCCCAGCAGAAGCACTATGAGAGTTTCAACGCACGACTCCGAAGCACTTGGCAACGAGACGCTTTCGTAAGATACCAACAAAACAGTGAGCTTCGCAGCAAGTGACCTTCAAGGTAGTTATTTAAGAGACCATTAACGCTGTAGTTTCAGGCTGCAGGTGGTCATTTTGAATGTGAATACAACTATAAAATCACTGTGAGTTGAAATTCGAATAGAATGCTGGCAATAAAAAAGAGCAGCCTCTTTCGTCAACTACGGACGAGCGCAGATACCATATTGAGATAGCTTTTAGAATTCTAGTGGCACACACTAGCCATAAAACTAATTTCTCATACGTGTTATTCTTACACGTAGTTGTGACGATGCTAACGCAACATCTTTAGCGGCAAAAGCAAACGTCAGTCATACTAAACGTTAGGCGTAGGAGCCACCCTGTCAGATGCTCGAGCCTTTACTTATTCTCGCGCTCAGGGGAAAAGCTGCTGTGACTGATCGCCTGCTGAGAGGTTGTTCCTTTAAGCCCGGCAGGGAGCTCTCCTTTATGGAGTGCCACTTCGCGCCCGCGGAGATAAAAAAAAAAAGTGCAAAGTAATTAACAGCGACAGGCATCGCGAGCGCAGCAGTATGAAATACGCAGTTTTGAAGACAAATTTTAATAAATGGCTCAAGGGTTTATATGAAGTCTATTATTTTCTTTCTTTCTTCTCTCTTTTCTTCTTCATGGCATCGCTTTTAGAGCTAAGTCGAGTTCTCAACAACTTGCACCACGTGCGCTTGACAAGCACCTGTAAAGCGTGCTTTTCTGTGAGAAGACTTATCGTGCGGGAAAGCACTAGGGACGTGAAGTGGGGAACGTTGCTGTAAATAAGGGCTATATCGTGGGGCGCCATAGGGGTGACAGACGAAGAAGAGTAGCAAGACTACGTTGTAGAGGTACGTAATAAACATAAATAAGAAAAATTCGTGCAGCTCGCACTAAGTCGCGTAAGGCTGGGTCAGAGCAGAGCTGCTGGGCACCTAGCTCGTCCTGGCTTGGCTGTGCTTTTGCCTTCTCACCTCTCTCTTTCCCACCCATTGCTATGCTATGCTATGCTATGCTATGCTATGCAATACTATACTATACTATACTATACTATACTATACTATACTATACTATACTATACTATACTATACTATACTATACTATACTATACTATACTATACTATACTATACTATACTATACTATACTATACTATACTATACATGACTCTGCTTGCTCTCTCCTATAGCGCGTATGCGGCACAGAAATTGGGCAAATCCCACTGCTCACCCCACTGGTTCACTAAATATTAAGGGAACATACGGTCGGCAAACACCGATTAGGGGCCGCACGTTTCTGCTTAGTGCTTGGCCGGTGATTGAGCGCGTTCATAATGGTGATCATTTTCTATCTACGACACACGGCAAACCTCGACCATGACAGCTCTGCTGTAAAACGAAGGAAGCGAGCAGTACTTTGCGAGCGAATTGCAAGTCGCCGTAGCGTCGGTCATACTGCCGCATTCTAGTGACGGTGAACAATCTCGCCAACCCTACCAGAACACTCGAAGAAAGAATATAACAATTTGTTGAACTGACTTGGGCCCCGAAAGAAGTTGGAATAACAGAACTGAGCGCAGTTCTCGATCGCCGAATTCGAACTCACGTGCTAAGTCCGCCAGGTATTTATACTGAGTACACAGAACTTGCGATAAAATTGCTGTCAACAAAAGATTAAATACGGATAGACTAGGCGCCTAGTCTAGCGCCTCGTGATAACTAGATAAGAGTGAAAATACGGCAACAGTGATAATCTGGTAAAATAGTCAAACAATGGGCAGTTGAAGATACAAGAGTGCAACGGGCAGTAACGCGGTTGTTATTCGATTGACAGCCTTTCTGCTCATGAAAGAACGCAAATAATCCGCAGCTATTCCGTGCAAATCGTCGAACTCTCCGTCCAAAGTAGTAGTACATGTATTAATTATCATTGTTTTGCAATAGTCATGTTACCAAAGAACGAAAGAAGGTTGTGGGTTCGTTCGCCTAGGTTGTGCGATGGTTACCGTGCTTTGCTGCTGACACGAAAGTCATGGGTTCCATCCCGGCCGCGGCAGTCACATTTCGATAGAGGCGAAATGTTAGAGGTCCGTGTGCTTTGCGATGTCAGTGCGCGTTAAAGAACGCCAGTTGGTTGAAATTTCCGGAGACCTCCACTACGGCGTACCGCATAGTCATGCCGTAGTTTTGGCGCCTCAAATCCCCGATATTATTTAAGGTTGTGGGTTCGGTCCCCACCGTCTGCAAGTTGTCTTGTCGTCCACTTTAATTCATTGTCATTTATGTCATAATTACTGCACTACAGCTACACACTGCTAATAATGCACCCTGTGCCTTCCTTGGATTCAGTGTCTGTTGGCTTTATTGGGTTTCGTCTTATCAAATTGACTTATGACAATTGCTCCAGTTACGTTCAGCGCTCTGATTAAGATTTCTCCCTTGCAATGACTAGTTGCAACATTTAAAAATATGTTGCGGCTTCATATGGAGACATCGTTACTGAAAAGATTATAAGCGACAGCTCTGAAGATTCGGTAAGAAAGAGTGCGGGAACCATAGTCGCGCATAACGAGTTTCTGCGAGATGAAACAGGTCCCTTAGCCTTCCGACAGCCAGGAATGTGAGGCGAGCTGTGTGTCCGCGGACCCGCAAAAAGAGGCAACCGGAGGACTAGAATCACCAGAGGACATCAACAGCCGAACGGGTATATGTGTGGTGCATAAAACGTAAGTCACAAAAAGAGGAAGTCCGTACCAACGTTGGTTAGCCAGCATATTGCCCGTACGACGAGGAAGGAACATCTGCACACTGTCAAAAGAACGCGTGCTGTCCCCTCTCTGCGCTTCCACAAGCTCTGGAGCACAATATCCGGTGTCTGGATGCGTGGTTCGTTTAATTATCTGTTTGTTTAGTCTTACATATGCAATCCCTTGCTCCAAAGCACGATGTACGCAAATCGCTGGCTTATAAACCCTAGTGGCCACGTTGCGGCATCAGACAAAATATGACGGCCACCAGCTTAGTGCTGTTTGTTATGAAACGAAAGCAAGAAAATGTAACTTGCAGATGATCTAGCTATTCTCCAATACGCAACATTATGATGTTAACAACCAAAAAGGGATAAATACTACAAGCGTAAAAGGAGATAGCAGGGAATGGCCACGGGGGGCACCGTGCATAGTACTGTGTTCTTTTAACGCTCACCTAATACACGGGGCAGGAGCATTTTTCATTTCATTTCAATCGAATTGCGGCTTCCGCCGGCTGTAATCGAAATACGGGACAGTTAGTGTATTGCTTTCGTAAAGAGCTGTTTAAAAATGTCGAACGGTTCAGAAAGTTACATACCCTGCATATCAGAAGACGACATGGGAGCTTGTACCTAGTTTACGCTGCAGGCGAATGTCATGGTCGCGAAATAACATCATTAACCATACGGCACATGCTTCACAGCTTAGAGTGATGATAATAAGGGGAAGAAGATGCGTTTCCACAAACTCCGTCGCTTAGCAGAAATGAACGATGAAGTGTATATTAAAGCGAAGTTTTCTTGAGTTAAAAATACGACTGGCCGGGGACAAAAGGTAAAAAATATTATGCTTCCAGCATTGCGCCTAGAGAGTCTTTTAGAGAGAATAATAGACTTACTCCGCCGAAAGAGCGTACCATAAAATACCAGGCCTGCCGCAGAAACGTAATTCCATCCATATCAAGAAATATCTGACATAATTTGGATTGTCAGAACAATAAGAATATTTCTACAAACGCGCGCAGGATGGAAAAGAACATAATTGAATTTCTGAGCTAAAACTAATGCGACGCACACCGCTGCATATGAATGATGGCTCCGTTGCCTAAGGAGGCCACCACTGGACTTGCTCTTTAACAAGCAAATGGCATGGAGGGGGTGCCTTCCTCATTTCCCTAATTGCAAGTTTTACCGAGAATCGAGCTTCCCTGCAAAAAATATGAGGCACGTGACACATTTACACAGCACGCGTTCGTTTAAAGAAAGACGTGCGCACTTTCCTCTGTGCTCTCCTAAGTCCGTGACGTGAGCGGAAGCACGCAGCATGCGAAAGCAAGTAGATTTGGCTTCTTTTTCCGGCTCGAGCGCCCGTGCGAGAAATACCGCTGGATAAGATAGTCGGCACTTGATGGGCGGCGTGGTTGGTTAACAAAACGCCCATCGCAGCAGTGGAACTTTCCCATTTCTCCGTTGGGAAAGAAGGGAATTTGGAGCGAGAGGGTTTTGGAAGACGAACTAACTGCATTGACGGAGGCACGCGAAATGCGTCCGTCATTGCTGTGACCAATTTTGCAACTTCATTCATGGAAGGTTCCTTCCAACAGCACACATGTCTAGCAAT
This sequence comes from Rhipicephalus sanguineus, assembly GCF_013339695.2. NCBI lineage: Eukaryota > Metazoa > Arthropoda > Arachnida > Ixodida > Ixodidae > Rhipicephalus > Rhipicephalus sanguineus. The sequence goes on along the minus strand of NC_051177.1, from coordinate 23,640,802 downwards.
AAGTGCTCATATTAGTAAATTACCCTTCCGCACGCCAACGTTACCAGGCTTGTCGCGAGTAGACGCTTGGTAGGCGAGAAAACGCGCGAAAAGAAAATACGGGTAGCGACGCCACCTTGAAATTCCCGCACCAAACGGGGTAACGTCATAGATTTTGACGGCGTCTACTAGGTCCGACGTAGTTCCTAATCAGTAAAAATGCAGTACATTGTCCTCTGAGGAGGCCATAGACTTCACATATACCAAGTTTGACGAAATTGCGTTGGGACAATGTAGCCAAAGTACGAAAAACGCACTTAGATATCCGTGACGTCACGCGCGGAGATTTCGGTGCGAAATTTAAAAGTGAAACATCGAACTTTATTTTCTCCCTTATTTATAAACATTTGATTGTGAAATTAACGACATTAGAGTTCTCGAAGTACAATTTATCAATATGAACCGATTTATTGTTTCACTTTAGTGTCTTTTTAAAGCCCCCCTCGAAAATGACGTGGCTAACCGATCGTGCTGTGTATGCGTGTTCCGTCTCACTAAAACGTTCCGTGCGACGTTGTAAGAAGCTGGGGATATGAATTCTGCTCACAGAAGATTTGCTAGTCTGCATTCAGTTGGTGCAGCTCGTCATGTATATATCGCGATCGTCCCGTCGAAAGTCTAGTTGAGTTGATTTGAAGATGCACTAATGAGAAAGCGAATAACACCAAGTTCGTGGCTCGTGCAACCGATTTATCTAACGAGCGGTAATTTGGTTATCACGCCTTGCAGATTGCGGTTGACCGGTGTACCATCGCGAGCTAACGTGCGCGAGCGACTTTCTGTCTCACAGTCACTTTCATGTGGGTCAGTTTGCTCTGCATGAAAAGAAGCTCTGGCATGAAAAGGCACAAGCATGCATACAGGAGTTTTGAAAAAAAAGTTTTATAAGCAAGGTTAAAGCGTATACGCTGCTGCATTAACTATCCTATCGTATGAAAGATGCTTTATTTACATTTCAGTGAACGGTCTTCACGCGCCTATATTCCAGATTTTGCTAGTTAACCACAACTGCAAGTCGCTGTGGTTTCTGATGCTTGTCTCTCATCCGTGCCTTTTCTCGCTATTGTTCCTAAAGGGTTTCATGTTATTCCCACCGGCATTGTACCCTCAGAAGTGTACGGTTTTAGTGCGGACACTTTTACTGCTTCCAGAAAAGGTAGGAAAGTTCCGGCGCGTCAGACTGCCGCATAGAAGGCGAAGCATAAACATGTATGTGTGTCATCGGCCTTTCCGTAGACTAAGCAGGGGTTTCATTGTTGTAGGCTTAGCGGCGTGCATCTCTCGATGGAGCTGTATGCGGTGAGAGCGCCCGAATCACGTCCGCTCGTTCGAACAAACTGGGCATAGCAGCAACGCCGGTGGCGCATCGCTGTGTGCACGCCGCATTGTGCGCACGTGACGACTGCCGCGGGAAGGAGAGAGGCGCTTATGGACGGTCCAGCGTTGAAACCTGGCGCACGGCAAGCCTTCGCATGGTTGTCCCCGTCGCTGTGGGGGTTGTGCCTGCGGTGGCAGCAGGCAGTTCACATGCCGATCGCGTCTCGAGGCGTGCGCCCGTTGCCAGCCAGCCAGCACCCTCTCTATGCCGGTCTTCTAGTGGCCTCATCCGGGCGGTGGTGCGGGACACGACTGTGCAACAAACTCTCGGGCCATCGACCGCTTTCTGCTCACCTTTTTCTTTCTATTTTGTCTAAGGCTCTTTGAGACGTCCTCGTTCCTGCCACCACTATAGCACACGGTGGCGATGTTTGGTTTTCATACGAACTGACACTCTTGCCGAGTGGATCGTTTCCTCCCTCTTTTCCTTTCCTGGCGGTTTAGCTAAACGTCGTAGATGGTCGCTTAACTTGCCGCCTTCGTAATCAGGATTCTATGTGTATTTTCTTCTTCTGTGTGTGTGTGTGTGTTTGTGTGTGTGTGCGTGCGTGCGTGCGTGCGTGTGTGTGTGTGTGTGTGTGTGTGTGTGTGTGTGTGTGTGTGTGTGTGTGTGTGTGTGTGTGTGTGTGTGTGTGTGTGTGTAATAAAAATAATTGCGCGTGCACGCGCGATTATTTTTATTAGTCCGAAACACGCATTCCTGTATATATGAAGCACCATGTTTTTGTCCTGTTCTGATTGTCTGCTCCATCAGCTTTAAATTTACTCCGTGTTCTAGATGCATTGAAATCAGTCTGTGCAAGCCTTCATTAACATCAGTATTTCAGTCCATTTCCTAGGCGACAGTTGCAGAGGAACCGTACTCTAAGATAGTTATCGGAGAACCGAGCCCCTTGACAGTCTGTGAATGCGTGATCAATGCTCTTGTGTATGTGTGCGTATCGCTTTTACTATTTCCTTCTTGTCCGGTCACGTGACGGTGGAGTGTCCGCGTGACCAAGTCCTCAACAGTCAAGCCAAAGCCACAGAAAACCAGAACGTGGCAAAAAAGAGTCGGAAATAATATCGGGAGATTTCGCTCGCAGCCTGGAACCTGGAAGAGCGGCGCACGCTGGTGGACCAGACACAGGACGCGGCGATCGCTAACGGCTTCCTGGACTAAGGGAGCTCACCACCTCGGGCGATAAAAGTACAGCTCTTTGACGCTGATTCATAATATAACTGTTTACTCTCTATCTCTCCTTTGCTTATTCTTCTTCTGCGCCATTCCTTCTCCCCCAGTGCAACGTAGCAAATATAAAGTGCAACCGGGTTAAGCCCTTGCATTACTTTTACCTTTTCACTCTCTCTCTCTCGCTCCCAGTACACACCTGGTTTCATTGCAGTGTTTCCGGTATGATGCGCGTGTGTTATTTGTAGATCGAAAAATGTCTAGAATGTCATTTACTGGGGAAACAAAAATAACTTGAAGTCTCCAAATATTTCTTTCTTTTTTTGTTTGTGTGCTCATATTGATCAGTTTAAGAGCGGCAGTGCCGCTGGATGAATGGGTGGGTGTTAGGAGCAGACCTTTTGAATCTGGGTGACCGCTAGAGCCTCCAAGTTTTATTAGTCCTTTCTATGTGCTGTAGTTTTTACTGACAAGTTGTTAGTTCTGCCGTCCCCCTTTCCAATTTTGACTATTGCTGTAAAACCTTTTCATTTTATGCATTACATGGTTTTCCGCCACCAAGAGAGAGAGAGAGAGAACAACTTTATTATAAAAATAAATGAACCCCAGTCCGGGTCCACTAATAAAAAAAGGCAAGGCTTAGCCATCAGACAAGCCTAAAAGTTTCAAATGTCCGAGTAGTGCCTTCATGATGTCTGGGGAAGAGTCCGCCAGCCACTCCTCCAGGGTCGCAGGTCTTAGATTGATAGGTATATATTTAAGGCTCTCGCCCATGGCTGCACGGCCCCCCGGACAATCCCACAGAACGTGAGCGTTATCCGGGTAGCCACCGCATGCCACGCAGGCAGGAGACCCGTCCTTGCCTTGTATGTAGTGTTGAATGTGGGGTGATTCCGCCACCAATATTCCAGCCTTCTCTTGCTGGTGTCTACGGCAGGCTCCATTATGTTCCCAAAACTGTCTTTGAAACATTCAACGAGAAGATGCTCCGTGGTATCTGGACCCTTATCACACCGCTGTGTCCACGCAGAGCTGCCCCTTGGAGCCTTGACGGTTTCACCGTCATGCTGAGGTGCTGTCGGGTGAAGCTGGTGTCATGGACGTCGCTGCTGCTGTTTGTTGCCGCTCACCTGTGGTCAGCTAAAGCTTGTCCTCAGCGCTGCAACTGCCTAGAACTTCAGGTATGCTCTTAGCGTTGGTGGAACACGACGCAGTGACCGTTGTAAGTATTCATTGGTTGTGTTCCAATACTCGCCGTAGACGGCTAAATAGACAGCTAGGCGGACAGCGGACATCTTAAGTGCCATTACAACTCTAACGTAGCCGGCAAAATAGAGAGCTTCGAGAAGGCGGCATCGGAGACAAATACGATGCAGGCTACTTTGCTGTCCAAACAAGATGGCGGCTCAGCGAGCTGCTAGGATAGCTCGGATCTCGCCGGCATGGTCGCCTGCACACAAGCAGACGCTTTTCCATGCGCTCAATGTAAGCTACCTTCAATGTTTCATATATTTGTACAGGAAAGGAGGTAAAGAAATAGCAATTATGTTTTTTTTTTTTAGCTTTCTCTTGCCGACGCGAGGAGGGGTCATGTCCCATAGATGCCATCCAGACGTGCTCCATTATTCGGACGACACAGGCTCGATGCTGTCTTCTAAGCTGTCAGCGTAGACTGTCTACGATGCTGTCCAGAATTGGAACACAGCCGTTACAGCGGGCAGCGCGAGGAATGAAGACGAAGAACGCAACACACAAGAAGAGCGCTGAACTTCAAATGCAGTTTATTCACAATAATCGCCAGTCTGAAAACTAATGAAGATGGCGTAATCCCAGCCATCACCACACATGACAATGACAATAAAAAAAAGAAATCTTGATTATGTAAACAAATAAAGAGGATATAAATATAGGTTAAGGGTAGCCTGTGTTCTAGTTGACAGTAGAGTAGAAATGGAGCTGAAAGGGCCACGCAGTGCGCGGCACAGATAACCGGTTGTCAGATAGAGTGATGGTGTGGGTACAAAGGGATGGGAAATGCAGCCGAGGACGGTAGGAAGTTAGATCGGGTGATGAAATTAGAATATCTGCAAACATAAAAGAGAATCGGATTCTATCTTAGTCTTTTAGCGCAGGACACAAGGACAATATTATTTACGACGAAGTCAAGTTGTCATTGCGATGTCTCCTGCGCTAAACGGATTAAATCGAATACCAACATGTCCAAACTTACGTTGTTTCTAGAAATTAGCTTGCGCAAGACATGGTAAATTGTAGATGACTGGAAGAGGGGCCTTCATTTTGCAGTGAAGACAAAAAAGTATGATGGTGATGTCACAAATCGTTATTGAATGGAAGCCCCGATTCTGTCTGGTTGCATCCGCTGAAATGAAAAGGCGTCGTGATTGTAGTGACACAGCGCCACGAAGAGAATAACGCAACCCAGCGCTTCCTAGGCCAACCGTCGAGCACGTTATATCATCCGGACAGGCACAGGTCATACTTGTCAGCTCGACTCGGCCGTCTGTTCACGTAAATGTCGCGTGCTTTGAACAGCCGTACAGCGTGGTGATTACCCAGGTGCTGTGCCAAGAGGCCGGCTACCGGGAGCTGCCGGCGCCCGTGCCCCGCGCGGCCGTGGCGCTGCTGCTGACCAGCAACCAGCTTGAGCGACTCGCTACGGACAGCTTCCGCGGCCTGGTACGGCTGCGCAAGCTCATCCTGGACAACAACCGCATCCAGGCGCTGGCGCCGTTCACTTTCCGAGGGCTCGCCGGACTGGACGAGCTCAGCCTACAGAACAACCCGCTTACAGTGCTCTCGCAACAGGTACACACACGCACCAAGGTTTTTAAGGCGAAAGCCTTAGATGACTCATGAAATGCGAAAAATAACCGTCGGCGTCGTGCGGCGTCAACACGAGCGATGCAAAAATCATCGTCATGGGATGACGTCACCCTGTGACGTCATCGCCGCGTGACATTACGACGTCATTACATGACGTCGTCGCTTGGTCATAGGTGGGCCGATCTCGGAGGCACGTGAGGTGTAGAAAGCTTGCAATGCCTCCGATCCCGGAGGCAGTGCAAAACCACGCCAGGTGCAGAAAGCTTTCGGGGGCGGGGGCATCAATACAGTTGTCTGAGAATAAAAAGAAAAAGAAGATTGCTTTCACCTTCGAGTCATATTAGGCGATTCACTAAGGGACCGTATGAGTTTGTTTGTTTTGCTTTCTTTCGCCTATACAATTGCGCTCTAGAAAATGAAATGAAAAATTGCAGGGCTGGTCTAGTAGTAAATTTGAGGTTCACAGCGAAATCGAAGCAAGTAGTGGTTTGGTCGAGTAATATTGAACCGAATAGTTAGAATGCAGTATATGACATATATAAAGAAAAACTAGTATTTTGATCATGGTCCAACTAATTTACACGATATCTTTTATAATTAAATAAAGGCTTGTGGGAATACTGTATGACATGTTTTTTTTTAATGTTCCTTTCTTTCTATATTCCTATCTTTTCATCCCTTGATTCCCTTTCCCCAGCATAGGATAGCAAACTGGACGCGCGTATAGTTGACCTTCGTCCCTTTCCTTCCTCACCCTCCTCCTCCTTATTTGGTTCGAAGCGAATTCGAATAGTAGCAGGGTGTAAGTTGCAATACTTAGACCTTATGACGCGCTTTTAAATAGAAATAATGTTAATCAGTGTGCAGGTAATTCGTGAGCTTAACCTTGAAGTATGGCTTCGCGTCAATGTTGATTTCTCCTGATTAGACGTTTTCACGGCATAGCGGTCGCACATTGTAGTGAACTTGTCTATTTAGGCGGGTTACATGCGGTAAAATACGTCTATTCGTTCGTTGTGAATACTTCGAAATTTTTGAAATTTTGAATTCGCATCGAAGCGAATTCGAATACTGTAATATTGGCTCGAATATTCGCATGGGACTTGAAATTTGCCATCCTCCCTTTGTAGCTCGGGGCTAAGAAGGATCCACGTGTATTTCTTCGTATGTATTCGTGTAGATTTCGTCTGTGGCTTTGTGCTGCAAACGAATGGATAATTATCTTACCTTTTATGAACTTTACACCATCTCTTGGATTTCGTCATAACTGATGCGCTATATTCAGTGTCCTTCTCGTCCCTTGAGTTGTCGACTAATTCGCCCTTGCGCTAATACCAATGGCTAGCCTCCTGGTTTCTTGTGGTAGAGCGATGGGCTCGGGAACGAGATGGTAGCGGGTTTGAATCCCGGACCGGAGCGTATTTTTCGTCAAATGCCTGCCTGATCCACTTCTTTCTGTGTGTTCGTGCAGCATATAGCGTGCACTCCTTTTGCTGTATTGTCTGAGAACACTATGTTTTACGAACCTGTGTCGTTACCTCTCCTTTACATTTTTTTTCATTATTGCTTCTATTACGCGAAAAAAATGTTCAGCAGTCATCTATATAGCTCACCATCTTCTCCTATGTTCGTTTCGATAAAATATATAGGCGTTTCGGTGCAAATATGTATGGCTCTGTACAGGCGATATCGATATATAGCAATATATAAGTGGCATGTATTGAATGTAGTGTTGCAAAATGAACATCGGTGACCCGCAGAGCAATTATTTTCCGTAGCCTGTACAGCGACATTGCGCCGTTTTCGGCGTGCTGGAACGGTGCATTCCCTTTCCCCTTCCGAAGTACAGGGCACTTAACTGGAGATATCCTCTGTTCAACCTGCCTGTCTTCCCTTTACCTTTCTCTCTCTCTGGAACGCTGTCGCCGGCATGTTTCTTTCTTCGGTCTTTGACGCGTTTCACGTGCTGACATGCAGCGAGACGAAACTTCTAATTCGTCCCATAATTCTGCGGGAAGCCGGTAATCGCGAAACGTTTCTGTTTTCTGCGCATTGCCATCACGGCGCGCCACCAGTGCACAGCAGAGCAGTAACCGGTCTTTCCAATGTTGAGAGCACGCTTCCACTGACGTCACACACAGCTGAGCGCAGTCACCGCAGAGGACAGTCGTCTAACGTTTCATTCGTGTTTATTTTGTTCTTTCGTTTGTATGAGTTTACCTGACCGTTGTATTTTAGCACTAGAGCAAGTCAAAACGAAATTTAAAATGGAAAGCTGTGAAAGAAAAATGCGTCAGTCTAGAGGGCTGTGGGAAGCCGTTATAGTTTTGTCGCGGTTGAGCGCTCCATATTTTTCACTGACATCGTGGCTTCCAGTACCAACGTTATTTGGTGTCCAGCAGCGCACCGTAGTCCTTGTCAGACACGCAGAGAAGCGCGCATGGTAATAGAATTCGAGTTGCTCCAGCTTTGTATTTTCGTATCAAAGTGACAGAGAGGGGCATTGTTTCATGTCTCCCCCTGGCACCGCTGCGTGTATGGCATGGAAAGCTTTTTTTTTGTTTTTTGCAATATTTGTCGTGTCTCTAATTTCGTTAACTATTTCTTGCTACCATAAACTTATTGTATCACTAAGAAAGTATTAATTGGTACTGTTGTATCCTGTCGACTGCATCATTTATTGTTTATTTACACCCGAAATTCATAATGAAAATGTAAAGATGTCTCACATACAGGTTCCCAATATGAGGAAATTCTTGGAGCTATGTCCGAAATTCTGTTCACTTAGAGTAATCGTACGTTGCAATAGTTAAGGAAAAGAACGAGCTACCTCGTCATAATAATCCTAAAATATTATATTGAAAACGCAGAAAAAGGGCCCCGGAGTTTTGCCGTTTGAACCCAGATAAACAATGTAAAAATGAACGGTGTCGTTAATACCACATTACGGCACGTGTTCGATCTTCTGTCAGCGTTTTGCTAATGTTGCGTGATAATTTGTTTCAGGCCCGCACGCACTATCAAACGTCGCCAGCGCAATAAGAAGCGCACCATTTCCATTCACTGTTATACAAAGACTGTTCGAGCTGTGCTGTTCATGTGTTGCAAGTGTAAGCCGTCTTAGCTTCCAGTTATTATTGTTTTTACGCGTGATAACAATTTATATCTTTTACACTTGCACTGGTTCCTAATGGTGCGTCTCGCGTGTCATTTGTGCCTTCGAGATGTGTAAACATGTAAAATTTTGCTTGCGATAGCACAGTAGGCTGAATATTTTCACTAGATCATGCTAGTGTCGCTATGACAATGTCATGTTCACAGAGTGCGGAAATGTGTTTGCTTGTTTCTTTGTTGACCGTGTTTGGTGCCCTAAAGTCACAGCAGCACTGTGTGAGGCTGTATGTTTTGAATGGTGTCTCGCCACGTGGGATGGGAACTCGCTCTCTGTCGTCTTAAGTGATTCAACTGAGCACGGGGCCTGACTTTTGACGCAGTCGCTGTCCGGCCTGAGCCGGGTTCGCATGCTGCAGCTGGGTTTCAACCGCATCGCCCGCGTGGAGCCGTTCGCGTTCGCCGGAAGCAGCGACCTGGGCAGCATCTCGCTCGAGGGAAACCCGCTCGAACTGCTGCGCTCGCGCGCATTCGCCAACCTCAGCCGGGTCGGATCCATCAGGCTGCCCCGGAGTCTCGCCGCCATGGAGGTATGACTGAACGACCCACATTCCTCCAGACTGCGAACCAAGGGATGAATGCATCTTTATTCTAACCGTTGATGGACCGATGCCTTATGGGGTGAATGGAGAGAGAAAGTTCTTTGTTGAAATACAGAGAATTCTGCCGGCGTATATATCGGAGCCTGTATAGGACTCTGTATAGGGAAGGGCGAACCTAATGAAACCGACAGACAATGAAGCTAACGAAGGTATATTGAGCACATTATTTTTTAGTAATTATGGCATGCATGTAAATGAACTTGCCGCAGGTAGGGACCGAACCTTCGGTCCCTACCTGTGCCTTCGGATAACGCGTCCGACGCTCTGCGGTCGCTTTCCGAAATTCCGATCCTCTTTATTGGGTATTTATAGTTGTGTAATCCTGGGAGTGTTAGCCAGCGCCACTTGCAGCCATGACGGCGAGTGTGGAACACTCCTTTGTTGCCAGCTGGTGTCACGTAGCATGTGACGTATAGGGAAGGAGATTGGGGATAGAAAAAGAGCAGGATGGCAGGAAAGCAAAATAACAAGATATGTGGTCGTGGCATTTATAGATGAGATAAGAAATGTAATTTCCGTCATGTATAGGCCAGTTTAGAGCCTATCAATTAATTCAATTGTTAAAAAACATAAAAGGGACTGCCAACCTATTTTGTGGTACCTATTTTCTTTAGTGCAACAGATAGCTTACCGGTCAGATTGTCTGCTCATGGAGTGGTATAACGCGGAAAACGCTGCCAAACATCTTTTACGCGATTTTTTTCGATCTGCAGCGCCTATACGAATTCGTACACACAACGCGTGCTGTAAACAGTGATATGTGAGTGCGACGGCGGTTCATGCTCGTTCGCTCCGCTTCGCTGCGCACTCGTGGACGCCGTGCGTATGCGCCTCGGATCGGCATGGCTCTAAAGTTGCCGCGAAGGCAGCGCCGCTTCACAGCTTCAACTCCTTTTACTTCGTAGGAAGCTTAGAATAAAGCAGGGATGCCCAATAATACACAGACTGTAATGTAAGCACGAATCGTGGTGCCTTAAACAGCAGCAGACTTGTTGCCGCTGTTCCTTTCTTCTTGAACCTCCTTGAAGGGCCCCTGAACAACCCTCTGAAAACGCAAAGAACGAGCGCGTCTCTCCCTGCGTTTCCCGTATTTTCGGCGCAATTCGTGACGCCAGTAGTCTGTTCTCGTAACGTCATGAGGAAATAAGCTCTCGATTAGCCCATATACGAGGGATATCAGTTGTTAATTGTCTCCTATCCCGTTTTGCCATGCAGTCTCATCATGCCTGTTCTGCCTTGTCTCGCATGACTTTCGTGCGCGATTAACTGATCTCACTTAGTTTTGTGCGTTTTCGACTGCGCAAGTGGAGATAACAGCGTATAGCCAAAAAGCGCGGAATTCTGATAGGCTCAGCGATTAGTGCTGACATTGTACACGTGTTTTATGATTAAATAAGGGGCGGGGAGGGGAGAGCGCCTGTAGGAAGGTTACTGAAGGAGAGAAGTCCGGCAGCAGTGCACGTTGGAACCACACACTAAAAGATACACCTTTTTGCAGACACTTCTTACGAGCATCTGCGCTACTCTGTGACATCGCAGCAAGCAAGGAAATCGACGACCCGGTGGACAACTATCGCCCACTGCGTGATCAAGATTCCAAGATTGTCGTCACCAGAGGGCAACGTGTCCCGCTGATATATAAAGCCTGCGGAAACATCGCTTCTTCTGCAGTCCGGCAGCAGTGCACGTTGGAACCACACACTAAAAGATACACCTTTTTGCAGACACTTCTTACGAGCATCTGCGCTACTCTGTGACATCGCAGCAAGCAAGGAAATCGACGACCCGGTGGACAACTATCGCCCACTGCGTGATCAAGATTCCAAGATTGTCGTCACCAGAGGGCAACGTGTCCCGCTGATATATAAAGCCTGCGGAAACATCGCTTCTTCTGCAGTCCGGCAGCAGTGCACGTTGGAACCACACACTAAAAGATACACCTTTTTGCAGGTGAGATAAACGTTCTCGGCAATATTGAGGCCGCTATTTTCCTTACATTTGTGCATTGCTGCCGGACATAGTTCTTTGTTTTGTTTTTACTGATTATAGCTCTGTCTGAGTGCATTGCATGTATCTTGTTCCCACCCGATAATGACGAAGGACTCGCGTGACACTGCTAAGGCCATCGATGACCTGCGTCGCGAACTAAGAAAAGAGCTCCGAGAGATTAAGGACAGTTTGAATGAAGTGAAGGACCTCAAAGAGGGCCTTAGTCAAATACTGAAAGAAAACGAGGAGCTAAAAGCTGAAAATGCCAAATTGCGGAGCAGGGTCGAGGAGGTCGAGCAGTACCAGCGTTCCAATAACTTGGAAATCAAGGGCGTTCCTACTGATATAGAACCATTTGAGGCTGTCAAGAAAATTGGAGCCATTGTGCATGAAGAAATTTCTGAGGATGATGTTGACACATGCCATAGAGTGCCCACTGCTCGGCACGATGTAAGCTACATAGTTGTTCGCTTTGTACGAAGAACTAAACGGAATGCCTTGCTAAGCAAAGCAAAGAAAGCTAAAATTGACAGTGGGGTACTGGGCAGTCGAGTGTCATCCCCAGTGTACGTTAATGAACACTTGACAAGGAATGGCAAACAACTGCTTGGGGCCGCAATACAACGCAAAAGGGAGATGCAGTGGAAGTTCGTTTGGACAGCAAATGGGAAGGTATTCGCTCGTCGAAACGAAAGTTCGCCGGTGCTCAGGATAGCCACTACTAGTGATCTAAGTAAAATGACCGCAGAGGCTGACTAGATCAGTGACAGTTGTATTGGTGGTTATTACATTGTCGGAACACTACCAAAATGGCAAAAGCGTGCTATTATGAGCTTGACTCTTTCAATTCACTGCTGCATGACGCACATAGGCGATTAACATTGTTTCATGTGAACGTACGCAGCATACGGAATAAAAAAGAACAGCTGGTTGACTATTTCTCTCGGCTTTCCTTTGCTTTTGATGTACTTATGTTTTCGGAAACCTGGCTAACGACTGGCGAAGATCCTCCTTATTTTCAAGGTTACACTTATAATGGCCTAGTGCGTACTGAAGAACGAGGAGGTGGTGTGGCCATTTACGTCAAGGAAATATTTAACCATGAACTTATTCCTCAATTTTCCCGTGTAAACGAAAATATTGAATGCTTAATGATACGCCTGCCTAGGGCGCTTATAACCGTGGTCTACAGGCCACCCTCAGGTAGCAAGCCAGCATTTCTGGAGTCGATTGAAAATATACTGAATTATTCCTGTCATTCTGGTTTAGCTTTTGCGGTTATGGGTGACGTCAACGTCGATATGCTTTCATTGGATGCCTCAGCTAGACAGCTAACAGAGGTTATGAATTATTTTGCTTGTGAAAACGTCATCACAAAAGCCACGCGATTGACGGCTGAAACGGCAACTCTGCTTGACGTCTGTATCACGAACGTATGCACATTATCGTGTGTCGCTGGAACACTTTCTTTAGAAATAAGCGACCATCTGCCAATTTTTTAGCCTTTCCTATATCACGTGATCACTATCAAGCTAATAAGACTGAAAATGTAGTATTTCGTAAAATCAACGATCATACGTTGGAGTTATTTCGTCAACGAATTATAGAAGAAGACTGGGAGCGTGTGCTTCAGGAAGCAGACCCAAACGTTGCGTATGAGATATTATTTGGAAAACTGAAAAAATGCTACGATATTGCGTTTCCGAAGGTTATGAAAAAACACCAGAGCAAAAAAATAAGAAAACCATGGATTTCCAATGCCTTGCATAAAAAAATAAGGAAGAAACACCGCATGTTCCATGCATTTGTCGAGTCCCGCGACATGAATACGCTAAAGGAATACAAGAAATACAGAAATCAACTTACTTATGAATTGAAACAGGCCAAAATGAACTATTACGCAGATGTTTTCAGCAGAATAAGCAATGACCCAAGGAAAATTTGGGATGAGGTCAGAGACCTGCTGGGCCACAAAGCTCAGAGCAATATAACCATCATAGAGACAGAAGCGGGAGTCCTCAATAACGTTGATGCAGCAACGGCATTCAACAAGTATTTCATAACTAGCTGTGACACCCAAGATGACACAGATGGTGAGGATCTACATCTGTTGTTAAACAATTGCAGCATTCCCAATACAATTCTGTTAACCCCTGTCACATGCACCGAAATTGAAAAAAGTATTAGGAAAATAAAAAATAAATGTGCAGCAGGGTACGACGAAATAAAACCTGTGCCGATAAAATACGTAGCCGATGTGTTATCCACTCCCCTAGCGTATATTATCAACCTTTCTTTTACCACGGGCATTTTCCCAGACAAGCTGAAAATTGCTCGCGTATGTCCTATCTTTAAAGGCGGCAATCCGAAACACATGACCAACTATCGTCCCATATCAGTGCTACCTGTTTTGTCGAAAGTATATGAAAGTGCAATGAACAAGCGGCTCCAGGATTTCTTTGATAAATACAATATTATATATGATGCACAATTTGGCTTCCAAAAAAACAAGTCTGCAGAGCTTGCATTAATTCAAATAAAAGATCACATAATAGATAATTTCGAGAAAAAATTATACACAGTTGGGCTATTCATAGATCTGCGTAAAGCGTTTGATACCGTATGTCATGACGTCCTCTTACATAAATTAAGCTCATGTGGTATACGAGGAATTGCACATGACCTATTGAAAAGCTATTTAACAAATCGATACCAATTTGTGAGCATAAATAACGAGCCATCAGAATACGTCGTGGTGAAGAAAGGAGTGCCGCAGGGATCCATTCTGGGTCCCCTCCTATTTATAATTTATATTAATGATCTCTGCCACATTCCAGATTGCCCCAAACTAGTAATGTATGCGGACGATACCAACATCTTTTTTGAGGGTTCTTCACTTGTCGACCTAGAAGGGAACGTGAACCTTTTTTTGAACCAGCTCTCGTCATGGTTGAAACTCAATAAGTTGTGCTTAAACGCAAATAAGACCAAGTACATGCTGTTTGCCCCCGTGAATAAGCCAAGAAATTTTAATATGACTATTAGATACCAGGGCCATATATTAGAACAAGTTAAGAATCAGAAGTTCCTAGGTGTCTGGTTTCAAGAGGACTTATCTTGGAATGAGCATATAGCGAAGTTAATGTCAGAACTTAGTAAAAGTATTGGATGCTTATACAGGTTACGTTCTCTCATACCACTGTGGCTAAAAAATTCACTTTATTACACTCTCTTCTACTCACGACTTTCTTATTGCGCGCTTGTGTGGGGGACTACAACACTAACGAACTATTCTAAATTGGTTATTTTGCAAAAGAGGGTCCTGAGAATCTTTGAGGATTTTCGTGGCCCTATACGTGACTTGCGGACAGAACCGCTATTTTCGAAATTTAGTATGCTCAAAGCCAGCCAGATTTTCTATTTTAAGTTATTTCAGTACATAAAACGCAATAGACTCTATCATTCGCAGGATCCTCGTGGTTCTCTGTATGATTTTCGTACTTATGCTAGAAGGACTCCAAAGACTCGAACGATCTACGGACGGCAACACACATCTTTCCAGGTACCCACCTTTTTAAACAAAATCGACAACCTTCTAGATATAAATTGCACAGTTTCTAAGAAAATGATCAGGATAGTACTGATTGAAAACAACATTGAATTTTCTTGACTACTGTTTTTGTTTCCTGTTTGCCCATATTGTATCTCATGTTTTTTGTTTTTTTTTCTGGTACAAATACTACACCGTACGACAATTCCTAATCGTATATTTGTGTACTTTTTCCCCGAGCATCCCTGTGTATTTTTTATTATTTGTCGTTTCTGTATGCTTTAAGTAATTGCGATCAGCACTCGCAGCTAATGTCAAATTTGTATGTTGAACATTACGATTGTAGTGTATACATTTCCATACTAGAAATAATGCTTTATTATTGCTGTATTTGTTACATTATTTTGCACATGTACCTTTTTTACCTTTTCTTTCATTCCTATTATTTGTATCCTGCAAAGTGCTTATGACGGCCTGCGTGCCTCACTGCACCTGGAGCAAAGGCCCTTTGTCAGGCTTTTAAGCCTTTTGCCTTCGCTCCATTTTCTGTACTTGCACAGAAAGAAACAAATAAAGAAAGAAAGAAAGAAAGAAAGAAACCACTCTCTCGTCTTTGAACTCGGAGTGGTTTAGGGGCCCTTTAAGCTCCCTGAACGCTGGTGTTTCTACCCTCAGCCGGATGCCTTCGCGGGTCTTCGGAACGTGAGCCTGGTGTCCATCGAGGCCCCTCGCCTGAAGCGTCTTCCTCAGTTCGCCTTCCGGGGTCTTGAGCACGCGGGCGAGCTGCTCATCCGGGACGCCGAGATCGGCCTCATCGACTCTGGCGCTTTCGCCGGCCTCAGCCATGCTCGCCGGGTCACGCTCGAGGGCTGCACCGTGGAGGCGGTGCGCGCGGCCGCGTTCGCTGGCATGCGAGCCGTCGGTCAGCTCAGGATCGGCGGCAACCGCCTCGGAAGCGTACTGCCCGGAGCCCTGGACGCGCTCGACCAGGTTTGTGATCGACGGTCATGTGTGATCAGTGAACGTCTTGCATGCGTCGCCATTAGAAAGATCTTGACATCATTTATTCGGGGGTTCAATGTATAACTTGCACGGAACACTTTCTTAAAGGGGCGCTGCAACGCTTTTTGAACATGGTCAGGAAACGCTGGCGATCGGTAGTCAGAGCTCGTGAGAACGTGTGAGCGAAAAATTATAGCGCTGCACGCGGCCTAGAATTTACAATTATTTATCAGAGTCAGCTAGAAGTCGCTCGCACTTCCCTCGACAATTGATGCCATAAACCGAAGGTCCACGGCCATTGGCTGATTTGAGCACGGTGAGCTGCATAGTTACCGTGCGCTCGCTCGCGATCACATGAAAGTAAGCCGCGCGTTCGAAGAAAAAAAAAATACTCAAGGTCATGACGCGCGCTGACGAACGGACATAGCTTCTTTCCCCTTATTATCACTGCCCCTTCCCGCCCCCTGCGTTGCCTTCAACGCGCTCGCTAGGAGAGAGAAAGCGCTTAAGGCTCGTTCACACCGAACGCGGAGCACGCAATCGGGCAAGCGGATTTTCAAAGCGGAGAGGCAGCGAGGCCGCGCGGCTGTTCAGACCGACCGCGTTGCCTTCTGCCCGCTCCGCCGCAGGAGCGGAGCAATCCACCAATCCACGGCGGACGTGTCGCCATCTTGCGGCACTACGCAATACTACGCGCGCGCTTATCGAGCCCTGATTGGCTGCGGCCAAAGCGGCCAACTTTTCCACGCGGAGAAAATTGGTCCGGGAGCGATCCGGGCAAGCGGCAGCGGATTTTCCGCTTTTGCGGATAATCCGCGTCCGCTTTCCGCATCCGCCTCTCCACTTTCCGGATCCGCGCTCGGTGTGAACGTGCTTTTAAAGCGTGCAGCTAATCACTGTAACTCCGCTCGTACTTGACGGATTCTAAAAATTTTTGTGGCAGTCGATTCGTGACGCAATGAACTCCTTTAATGAAGCCATTCAATTATTACCCGGAAAAGTGTTGAAGGGCCCCTTTCAAAGTCATTCAATGATTACTTGGAAAAATGTTGTAGGCCCCCTTTAACGAAAAAGTGTCTTATGCCGGGGTCCACGAATGATTTACCTACGTTGTTTCCGTGGCGCGTAAATGATGTCAGCAAAAGTGCTCGCCAGTTTTCTAGCATCCGCTCCAGATGTGTCTTAATTCATTTCTGGTTTCTACGTCCAGCCTCCTGATTCACTTCCGGTGAATCAGGAGGCTGGAGATTAGCAGCGGTGTCAGAATCCCCGACGAAATTTACCAAGGCGCTCAAGTTCCTTATCTAAAACCAGAGACACAAACGTGGATCTTTACAGTTCGCTTTATAGCCTGAATATAAACAACGCCCCCTAGGCAAGTTTGTTCGGAAATGATCGTCGACATCATGCCCTGTTACTGAAAGTGGCTGGATTGAGACCCCAGAATAAACGTTTCGTCGTGCAGATTGGAGGATTGGGCGAAACATGAAGATACGGCGCTTCGCTCTTTGTAGATTCCAAAAAATCGCGTCGGATCTGCTACCTTTTTTTTTTTTGCAATAAACACTGTGCAGATTTATGCATTTGTATCTCTTAACCTCTGGCAAAGCTGCAGCTACACCTATGAAGGCACGTCTCGCTTTCGTGTTATCACCGATTCCGATGGAAGAGGAACCAGCTTTTTTTTTTTTTTCAATTTCCTTTTCTTATTGAAGCGCGTTGTCTGTGCATTTATAACTTCGATTCCTACCTTAATATGTTGGAAGGGGGCTGTGTTAGGGGCAAAGCACCTTAGGGTCTGGGCTTGTCGGCATGTCATGTCGTCGTCACGTCGGCGTGCCATGTCGTAGTCACAGTCCATCATAAACGGGTATGCGCCACAAAAATTTGGTAAATCCCATTACTCGCCACCGGTCCATATTATGCAGATTATAAGTTAAATGTTCGTCGTTACTGCCTAAAACGTTATGTTTAGCTTAGCAGCGGTGTCAGAATCCCCCACGAAATTTAACCACGGCGCTCAAGTTTCTTATCTAAAACCAGAGACACAAACGTGGATCTCTACGGTAAATTCATCTATTTGAAACACAACTTCTTGAAACATATCTACAAAGGGATGGTGCTTTACTTGCCACATGTCCACTAAAAATGAAGGCAACAGTTAGCCCAGCAAATAGCCGACGACGTTATTGGAGCTGAAAGTCCCTTCCCTACATGCCCGGTTTCAGGCTTGGCACCACTAGTGCCTCATCAAAGAAATCTCTCTCAAAACAATATGGCGAATTACCTCGGTCAGGCCGTTCTTCTTCCTCTTCTTCTGTCTCTCACTGCCCACTAGCAGCGATTTTGCTGTGGGAAACGCCGGCGCACACTGCATGCCTCGCCCCTCCCCATGTTTCACGTTAGGTGAGCTTAAACACCCTTCCCTACGTGCTTCAACCCTCCCCAATTTTTTTTTTCGTTACGCCCGTCTTACTGTTCTTAAAAATATATTTATTAACTTTTCCAGATGACACTGCAGTATACAGCACTGTGCATACGAATAACTTTGCTCGAGTTCTGTTGGGGGCCAATGTCGTGGTTAACTTTTAATCTACGCTCTTCTCATGCAACTATCTTTATTTTCGCGCACTTCGTTGGGGCAGTCATAGTGACGCTCGTGGAAATGTCATTCAGTGCGCTGCAGAAACATGCAATTTAGCTGTATTAAATGATAGATCATAGAGATTTGTTCGCGGATATTGCTATGCTAATTGCGTAGTCGCAACACCGTTTAGTACGTTTCTCGACGTCTTTACGCGCTGTCCTCCTTCGCAGGCGTCCGTGAGTCACGTGCTGCTTTCGGGCAACTGGCTTCCCTGCGACTGTCGACTCCGCTGGGCTCCCGAGTCCCTGCGGAGGCGAGGCTTCTGCTCGTCGCCCGCGCACTTGCTCAACGCATCGGCTGCCCAGGTGTCGCTGGACACTCTGCCGCGCTGCCTGCCCGAGCACTTCGTGCCGCACACGAGGCCCGACGCCCCTCCGCTCTCGGGCCGTCAGCAGACCAGCGGCGCCGCGGCGCAAAGTATCCTCGCTGCAAACATATCCGCCGTGCTGCTGCTACTGCTTGCTGGCGGATCGTGGTTGCAGCGCCTTGTCTTCTCAACGTCGTGCCTCCCGGAGTGTTATCTCTGACAGCCTGCGTCGTAATTCTTTTTCCGCGCGTACACACGCAAAGTGCACTCTTCCTGTCGAGTCACCCGTCGGCACTTCTTTGCTGGTCGGAGTTGTGCTCATATAGCGTGCGAGTGGTCACACCAAGGAACTCCTCGTGAAATTTCAGGAATCTAAATATCTGCATTGGCTTGCCGAATGACGCTTGTGCCCCAGGTTCGATATCTTCTATTTTATTTTTCGTATAAGCGCTCAGAGTAACCTTGGGACGCTGGAATTCCGTTTTACTGGTCTTGTGTCATTTTTAGAGAACGCTTTGACATAATAGTGACATAATAGCATGTTCGTAACCTTATTTATGACACCTTAATATTATTCTGCGTATGGAGACTCGAAGCTTATGCCGGTATAATGTAACCATTCTGGTTATCTTTATTTAGCACTCCGTCAAGGCGACATCTCTCCATCATAAAATGACATATGGTGGTAAACGACGGATGACAAAAGGCATATTGTGCGATATTTTGCCTCTGTCTCGCTCTCTTTTCTTTCTTTGTCTCTCTCTTTCTTTCCTGGGTTCCCTTTGTCAAAGTACCGAAATTGGTAGTAGCTTCTTGAGGCGTGGAAACGGAACCAAGCGCGCTGCTTCAAAAGCGGCACGTTTCACGTGCCTCCGTGGTGAAAATTTTTTGCTCAACCGCTCAGATAATATTGTATAACGATTTCGCGTTGCGTAGTGTAAAGTCATCTCGCAAGTATTAGTGTACCCGACCGTGCGTGTTGTACAGAAAACACTATGACCAATGTGACACACTGGTCTTTATGGATGCGTTCTGACGACCGAAGTCGCTTCATACGTCTCACCAGCAAGCATGCACACCTTTATTGGCATCTATGGAGCCTGTACTCTACATATGCGCATGCGTGTCAAACTCAGACGACGTCTAGGTTGTAACATGCAGGAGGTGTGAGCACCAGGCAGGTCAACACTAAGAAAAGGAGATTGACAACCACCAGCACGAAGTCACGCGGAAATCCACGCGGATTTTTGTGAAAGAAAGCTTCTTAGTCGCCGAAAAATGCGTCCTGGTCCGGGGATCGAACCCGGGACCAACGTCTTTCCTGGCAGGTCGCTCTACCAATCGAGCTAACCAAGAAGCTAGCAGTTGGCAGTGCGGGGGCGGATTCGTCGACATCTCGAAGCACATGGACGCATATTATTGCAAACCAGTGCTACAAACGGGTGGTTGTCAATTTCCCTTTCTTAACCGTTCCGCCACCTTGCGGGATTCTGCAGAACTGATTTGCAACAGGTCAACGCTGTGCAACAAGTGTCACTTGGACTCATCCCATCGCCCCGGTGCTGTGGACTCTCCAGATGGCCCTGACGAGTGACGAAGCACTATATTTTGTTTTCGAGCAGTTCAAGAATATAGACGATGTTGACGTTTGTCTGCCTCAATTCTTCGTCTATAAAGTCACGGATGCACGCTATAGGGGGTCTATCACTGCGATAAAATCGTAAAAGAGCGCTTTTTATTTCGTGGTCTGTCGAAGACATGCTATGTTCATTTGCGACTGGACCGCGTGACACTGTCACCTGATGTTGGAAAAAAAAAGACAGAAAAAAAGGGGGTAACGATTAAGAGGACCAACTACCGCATGAATAAGGCAGAGGTACGTAGAACATGAAACGTTTATCTCGCTTCAATACGTAAAACCTCAGATATACGCAAATTACAGCGATCAACCCTTAATAATAATAATAATAATAATAATAATAATAATAATAGTTGCTGGGGTTTTACGTTTCAAAAACATGATTATGAGAGACGCCGTAGTGAAGGCTCCGGAAATTTCGACCATCTGGGGTTCTTACGTGCACCTAAGTCTGAGCACACGGGCCTCCAGATCGCCTCTATCGAAATGTGTCCGCCGCGGCCGGGACCGCGATAAACTCTAGTTATAACAAAGTCGTCTGTATGGGGATCAGCTGGACATCGTTATTAACAATATTTTATTAAAAACATAAACAGATCAGGGACGAGCCATTGTTACACGGGACGCGCATGATTCTAACAGCTAAGTTGCTCCCTGAGCGTTCGTTGGGACAAAACAGCGGTGGTACAACAGTGCTCTAAGGAAACAAAGAGGTTAACTAGATGCGGAATATTGAAGATGCCTGCGAATGACTGCCTCATCTGCTGACAATAACCAAGTGATGCAGTCACTCCCGACAAGCTTCTGCTACGTGAAGGTGGGATGGCTTCCGTAAAGTGTCTCTCTCTCTCTCTCTCTGTTCTTTTTTTTTTCGTTTTGCGTCAACAACTTCTTGTTCTTTAATAAATAGTGCAAACATTGTACAGCTCAAAGCAGGGAACGTAAAAAGATAATACAAATATAAACAAAGTTAATAAACTTGATTAAAGCAAATGAAAAAAAAAAAGTGGGCGGGAGGAAAAGCGTTTCCGTGGGGATTTCTGCCTATTGCCTTACGAATACTTTCGTATGAAATGCACACGCTCTTGTCGGTCACACTTTTCTTGCTTGGCAAGTTAAGCCCTTTCTTTTTTTTCTTCTTTTTTTTTAGTTTAAAGTTACGAAGACATATATACAGAATTATTTTGGAAGACAAAAGTAAAGTGATCTCCATAAGACTACAATTTTAAAAAGTGTAGAAAGCTATTAGGAGAGGCTCGCGGGCAGTGTCACAGTTGTGCTGTACAACGTGTGTACAAGGACCGAGCAATCCCTTGCACGTGCCTACGATGTGAGTATGTGGCGCTGCCAAAGGACACACAGGAAACACGTCCTAAGTACGTTACAGCACGCTATTTGGGTGTTGGTTTATCGATTTCCTAGCGTCATTATCGAACAACGTGTGACAGTTCTTTTCTTTTTCTTCGTCTCATTTTGCGTTTACAAGAGTTCAACAATCTCGTGTTTTTCTCAACGTTCACTTAGCGTGTTGGAGAAACGCTGAACGGGCGATGTCAAGTTCACAGTGGTTCTTGTTTTTATTTTATTTTTCGTTTTTGTGTGATGTTCTCTCAACCACAACAAATTAGCGTTACTGGTGACTGGCATTGCTATGATTACAAGATCGCCAGGTGAAAATCGCGGGTTTTTTTTTTGTTTCTTATGCCACTTGGCTTGCCCGATCGATGCTGGTGCTGCCATCTAAAAATGAGACCCTCAGCCGCACGGCGGCTGGTACATCATCTGAAACCAAGAGGGCGGCAGGAGCAAGCGGAGCAAGTGGATTCGTCGGCAAACCGGCGACTAGTGCGCTCTTTTTTTTTTATTTGTTTGTTTGTTTTATGCTGTTCTCCGCGTTAAAAGTAAGAAAGAGAGAGATTCGCAATAAATATAGCATTAGCGTAGACGAAAACTTCGGGTGAGGGGAATGACACCCCCCTCCACGAAAATTTTCAGATCACACACACAGAACGGTCGAACCCTCCCCCCCTCCCCCCTTCCCTCCGAAATAAAGTTCTGGCTACGCACCCGTACATTAGCATCAGCCACGTAGCATGATACTTGGCACTTGGCTTCACATAAACGTCCATGTGCCTGTGCTGGTGTGTCTCGTTCGATACCACTCTTTTATGTGTTTTCTTTCGTTATTCTTTTTATTTCATGTTGGAGGTGCGCAGAATATCTATCATACTAAAAGCCGTGATTACATTTATTTGATGTTTTTATTTTTTTACTAATGCTCGGCTGTACTGTTCCATAAGCACACCTAGAAACATGATCCTAACGATGATATGATATCTGATACGCATCGCAATGGAAGTGAAAAGTGGATGCCGATAACGGTACAAATAGCAAGTGTCTTCAGCTTTCGGCGATCTGCCAAACAACTTGGCGAGAACCTCGGCACTTAGAAGTTCGAAAGTTAATGGCATTGCTGTAACGTGCTGGCGCAGTTGCCACCTGTAATAACAATATCAAAAACACTCTTGGACACCTTGTTTTCTTTTCTCTCCCCCCCCCCCTTTTTGTTTCCGCAGCCAGGCTAACCGAACTTCACCGAAGCGTTTGCTTTAAGGACCTGACACTGAAGGGGAACCGTAAGTTGAACTACATTGGCTAAATCACACTTTCGCATTACAGAAAAGACACACAAACGAAAGACGGTATCAAAGCTGCCAAAAGTAAATTCCTTCTAATCCTACCGGAACCTTGTCCGTGTGCTATCAGTAAGTGACAAACAAGTTCCCGCCTTTAGCTCCCTGCGACGTCACGTGCATAGTTTGTATAGCTCGCGCGAGACTGGTTAGCAGTTTACCGATAAACTATCTTTACGTTGCACTCGGCCAAGAAAGTATCAGAAACTTTCCTTCGACAGAGGTGACCAGACATGCGGAGCCCTTTTGAAATCCGTGACGTCATTGGCAGTGATTTGTGGTCGATTGCAAGCATTCTCATCAGAGCTGTGGTGTGGAAAAGTCAAGAGCGGAGGGTTTAACTTTATACTGCATTGCTGCGTTCCTTGAAGACATGAAGACAGTGTCAAGAAAGACGCCTCGAGGTGATCGAGATGAGCTTGCAAGTCTCGGAACTTGCATGAAGTGATGAAACATGAACGTGGGGGTGCCTCAGCGTCGATGCTTCTGACGTATTATCGGAGGTAAGCGAGCACGACCGACATTTGCATGCATGTTGTATATCCTCCGATGACACAGAAAGCTATTCGTATGCTAGGGCAGTTTTTAGGGAACACTGGTCTCAGTAAATAATGGTCTGATATATTCTGTGTGAGTGCAGTGATCACTTTGGCCCTCCATTCCTCCTCCTATTCCCAGGGTAGAAAACGGGGCACTCGTTCACTTGACCACTTTATTATATGTCTACCTATCTTGCGCCCGTATGCTTAGATTTAGGTGCACGTTAAAGAACCCCAAATGGTCGAAATTTCCGGAGCTCTAATAATCGTATCGTTGTTTTGGGACGTTAAAACCCAATAATTCATTCCTTGTTCTTGCGGGCAACACATGCATCGCGCGCATATCTTTTTTTTGTATGCTTATCCATGCATGCCTGTTCGCCAGCCTTCGTGCGGCTGCATCATGCCTGCTAATACAGACACGAAGACCAATTCCGGAAGTTTCACGGTGACGTGTTGTGATCCCACCGCGGCAGATTTATTTCGTGACTAAAATATAGTGGTCCATGGTTATACGTCCATCCCGGCGTCCTCTACAGAGCTCGAGTGTTGAAAGGGCAGATCTTGAAGTAGCAGGCCTCTGAAAGAAACAGGTAAATCTAATAAAAGAAACAACCTATTTAGAGGGAACAAGAATGCCGTTAGAGTGTAAAGGCTTCCGAAGTACGAACACACGTCTGACGTCATAGGCCTTACCAAGATAACACAAATCGCGTTTGCAGCGATATTGAAGCCGATAGAAGGCCCCGTACCAGGACTCCAGGAATAAAGGAGGCCGCGTTTGCGAAAGGAGTGAGCTGCTAGCTAAAAGAGCCAAAGTAGGGGCTGGTTGAAGCAACAACTGCGACATTTGTTAGTTCGAGCTCGTCCTGCAGCTGCCTGTGCGTTATTTTCGTGCGTCCTTTCTTGGGTTTGAGCAGCGCGCTGCAAGTGTCGAGCTGTGACAGTTGTTAGTTCGCACTCGCCTTGTGTGTTTTCTTTTCCTGCATCCTTTGTGCCTGAGCAGCTCGCAGCAGGTTTCTATAGTTGCTTGCCGTTCTTCCTGTGACATTCCAATTTCTTGCTATCGCATATTCATTGCTTCGCCCTTGCGGCGAAGCTTTGACTTTTTTATTATACCTGTATTATTTATACCTGTAAATATGTCATAATTACCAATTATGTACTACGTGACCCCTTTCTGCAATGCCTTAATAGCGCTGAGAGTACTGTGAAAAATAAGCAAAAATAAATATACGATTAGGTGCTGACAAAAGCAAAGAGGAAAAAACTTCTGTAGCGATGGGTGTAGTTCTAAATCCTGCGCTAAATGCAGCTCCACTACTGCGAAATCTGAGGAAGTGCGTAGCATGGGCACCCAACGATTCCCGTTCGTAGAGTTCCCACTGCTCCATTTACCAAACCGTCGATGACGTCAATGCTTGAGGTAAGCATGTAGCGTTTCCCCGGCACGAGCAGAATCTTGTTAGGCAGATTCGCCAACTCGGTGTGTGACATGCGCGCAACCTTTTGCTGCGCTTTACCGACTTCCTGCTTGTTACGGCAGTTGAGCTACGTGTCATCTGCAGCGAGTTCCCTCAGGTTGTTCCCCCCTTCAGATGTAGCGACGAACGCGCCCGAGAATTAGCGCTGGTGGGAGGAGCAATCGTGCGTGGTGAGGCGGTGGCGCCCTCTCTTGCTCGGTGCAGCTGTCGGTCGCATGTTTCCGAAGCGTTTTTAGAGGTTTTAGGTTAATTATTGCGATTACTTCTTGGTTATTTCTGTTAATTATGTTATTTTAGACCTTGTTCGTTTATTTTTATCCGGTTTTGAACATTGCTAGCCTTGTTTTAGGTCTGTATTGACCACTTGATTGCGAGCGTGATCACGTCACATGAGATCTACGGACGGACGACAAGCCGGGCGCCTACGGTGCTACGCACTTAAAAACAACGATCTTTCCGAAGCGTCAAGGCCATGCGCCTGCATTATAGAGAGAGCTGTTTGTACATATGCAGGGCGTACATATACTCACTTCCCCTGAGCTTGGCCCGTCGGGACTCGTCCTGCGAGTCTAGTCCTCCGTCGTCGTCCCCTTCGACGCTGTACGAGGGGGAGTGCTGCCGCTGGCGCGAGCGAAGCTGCAAGGACTCCAGGGCCCCTTGGCCGGGCATTATCGACAGTAGAGGCCACGACTGCAGCTTCGGGTTGGACAGGCTGCCACCCTGCACGTGCCGGCGACACAATCGTTATACGTCAGAGCAATCGCGAAGCGAGACACGTTTTATGACGATATCCTGGAATAGCACCGACGAGGGGACCAGAGCTATCGGATCTGTATTGTCCTCATCGTATGTGCTTATCGGCACAGCTGGGAGTTCCCGATCTTTAACTTAGCGCCGTACGGTCAGCCGGCTACCTTACTGAACGACCACCCGTGCTTTGGTGTGCTGACCCGAAAGTCGCGGGATCGAATCCCGGCCGTGGCGGCCGCATTTTCTATGGAGGCGGAAATGCTCGAAATTTCCGGAGCCTTCCACTATATATGGCGTCCCTTATAATCATATCGTGGAAGTTGGGACGTTAAACCCCAACAGTTACTATTAAGCGGAGCGCGAAGCTACCGCTTTCTCAAGCGTTTTCCATATGCCCACCCTCGCTCTCTTCGGTGGGCGGGGCGCCTGCCGTGTGTCGTCATACAGCAGACTGTTGTTATTGGCCGATAGATGACTTAAACTAAGAGCGCCATTTGGATCAGATGCACTTCTTGCCACGGGGAGCACCCACCTGCCGGCGCCGCGCTCTATAGTGTGCTAAGATTACGCAGTAACAGCACTCGCACTCACCAGAATCACACAGAGAGAAAGTACTCGCCCAAATGTCAGTTCTTCTGCTAGAGAGAAAGTGATCGCGTTGATGACGCTCGCGTGACAGCTTCTTGTCCCGTGTCATCCCTACCAGTGCAGCTTACGCCGCGCTAGTCGTCGGAGGGGGGAGGGGGAGGAACTTTATAGGGAGCACTGCAGTGAAACTGCGCATTAGGCGCGCAAGCAGGCATGTCACGTGGTCTTTTTTCGCATCTCACGGGCATCTGCAGTAAGCATAAAGCACTAATACTTAATGGATAAAAAGTTAGAAATACTTAATAGATAAATAGTTAGAAACTGTATAAATAATAATAATTGTTCGGGTTCTACGTCCCAAAACTACGATATGATTATGACGGAAGCCGTAGAGGGCTCCGGAAAATTCGGCCGTGCGGTGTCCTTTAAAGGGTCACTAAAGTGGAATAGTAAACTAGTTTACACTGGTAAATTATACTCTGAAAGCCCTAGTGTCGTTAATTTCACCACCACAGGTTTATTAACAGATGAAAAGATCCACGTCAATGGTTTCACTTTTAAATCTTCCGCCGAAACCATCAAAAACTATAGCGTTACGGTGACCGGCGCGGGAACATCAAGGTGGCGTCGCCACCCGCATTTTCTTTTTGCGCGTTCTCTCGCTTACCAAGCGTCTTCTCGCGGCAAGCGTGGTTATTTTGGTGAAAGAGTAGTTTACTGATACAAGAAAAATCGTCTTTCTATTTAGTGCCCCTTTAAAGAGACACTAAAGAGAAACAATGAATCGGTTTTAGATTGATAAATTGTACTCTGAGAACTACACTGTCGTTAATTTCACCATCATAGGTGTATTAATAAAGGAGAAAATGAAGTTCAATGTTTCATTTTTAAATTTCGCGCCAAAATCTCCACGTGTGACGTCACGGATTTCAATGTGTATTTGTCGTATTTTGGCGGCATTGGCTCAACAAAATTTCCTCAAACTTGGTATGGTAACTCTATGGCCCCTTCATAGGACAGTGCACTTCATTTTTACCGTTTAGGAACTACGTAGGCCCTAGTAGGCGCCGTCGAAATATGTGACGTCACGGCGAATGTGTGGAAACGCCAAGGTGGCGTCGCCACCCACATTTTCTTTTTGCGCGATTTCTCGCTTACTAAGCGTCTTCTCGAAGTGTTTTTGATATCGTGAAAGAGTAGTTTACGAATACGAGAAAAATCGTTTTGCTCTTTAGCGTCCCTTTAACGTGCACCTAAATCTAAGCACACGGGCCTCCAGCATTACGCCTCCACGGAAACGCGGTCGCCGCGGCTGGGAATCGATCCCGTGACCTTCGGGTCAGCAGTCAATCACCATAAGTTGGAAAATATCAAATCCGACGTCTTGAAAACACGTGCCTACAACTTTCTAATTGGCATTTTTTGTCCAGCTTCGTTGCTTCAAAAGTTGGTTAAATAATTCGTTGGCCTAATTAAGCACTTAAGCAGAACACAGAAAAAAAATTGTGTGACTGACTCCATGTAATAGTCAGCAACATGCATTTTATCGCGTCGTTATGAAGTGCGTCGGCATATTTTGTTTAAATTCTGGCTAAAGTTAGCTGTGGCATCCGGAAACTTTTTTGCATTCGCCTTTAGTAGGCACTATACGAGTCGTCTACTACTGTAATTGCGCAATGAGCTCAGGCTTGTGTCAGTTCCTACAGTGGAACGTGACACGTCCGAGGCCCTGCATCTAATACTCTCATACTGTCAAGGTACTAGTCGATCGTTTCTTTTTTTTTTTTTTTTCTACTTGCATGGGACGCGGCTGTGTTGCTTAACCTCACGCGAATTTTTCGTATCCTAGGATACGAAAGGTTACGAAGAAGTGGTCGACCACTTCTTCTATCCTTCTGTCTTTTCACCCCTTAATTCCTTTCCCCCAGCGCAGGATAGCAAGCCGGACGTGCGTCTGGTTGACTTCCCTGCCTTTTCTTGCATCCTCTCCACCTCCCACGGCGTAACTATACCAGAGCTCGTCCTCATGACGACTCCTGCAAAGCTGCTGCGGACGAGAAATGTGAACAAAACTATGCGGGACCGTAGCGAAACTGCGTCTCGGGCGGCAATAAATCTCGCTTGCCGCTTTTGTCGCCAAACACCGCAATGCGAACGCAGTATTAGTGGCTGAGCTAGAAGGGGAGCGTATAAAATAAGGAAAGAGACCTCCTGGAGAACCAACGTCGTATTCGTTCATCCGCTCTGTTGTCCTCGCTTTTTTTTTTCTTCTCGAACCCGGCCATTTATCCCATTTCGCTTTCTGTTTTTCTTCCTTTTCGTACTTTTTGTCTGTCGCAACAACCTGCTGCGGCTGAAAAGGATCTCGCGAGTGGGCAGCAACCGCGTCTCTCTTCCTCCCGCTGTCAGACGCGCGTCCTTTTACACCATTTCTACGCGTTTCTCGGGCACCGCTGGCGCTCTCCGCGCACGCCGTGTGTGGCACACTCCTCCACGCCCCTATTTCTCCATTTTCCACCGCTGTGTTCTTCATCCGCGCCCCGCTTCTCAAAACTGAACGTTCTGGCAATCGCAAAAGAAGGCCGCGCAGCGTCCTTCTTTTTAACGCGGTAGCGTTAGAGAGCTCGTGTCGCAGAAATTCCGCTGTCGGCGTCGGCACCGTTGGTTGTGAGCGAAAAATCATCCGTGAGCGAAAAATCGAGAAAGTAGCAAATAAAATAAACGATAAAATCTTCGGCCCAATGAGGATCGAACCCGGGCCGTTCGCGTGGCAAGCAGGTGTCTTACCACAAAGCCACGATGTTGCTTGCAGCTACTTCGGACAAAAACAGTACATAAATGTCATGTAGTGAAAGGAGTCTCGACGCATTTTGTTCGGCAGGTGTCACGACGAAAACGAGCCCATACGGTAGGCGCATTCGCGAGGCCATGAAACTACGTCGAAAAACGCCGGGATAGTGCAGCCATCGCCGCTAAATACACACACGAACTTTCAAACAGCTCTAAAAATGGACAACTATGTCCATCTAGAGGAAAACATATCAAGCCAACGCAGCAAACGCTAGATAATGTGCTGCCATCTGTGAGGCATTGTGAGAAATATGTCTCGACGTTTCATGGCATCCGAGAGGGCCGGCGCGCGGCGTATATCTTGGAGGCCATGCGACTCTTGCTTTAGATCGAAAGCCTGTAAAATTCGCGCGCGTGCGTGCGTGTGTGTTTGTAACAATACACATTAATAAGTATGCACTTAGTGGTTGAAGTGCGCACTAGGGGCCGGATTTCGCTATCGCGTTCAACTCTTAAAGGCGAAGCTTAAGTGTCCCCCAATTTTTACTTCGCGTTATACATTCGCACACTGACGAGCAATGTAGAGAATGTAGACCATTGCACTCGGCAGTCAGAGTCAGATGGATGCGAGTGGATCATGACTGCATCTGCTTCTTTTTGCGTAATACCGAGAGCTATATCTCGGCCTTTCGTGCGTATACACTCCCAGCTTTAAAGGGACACTAACGGCAAATAACGATTTATGTCAGAGTGTAAGCTCAACGTATGACAACTTCTAAAACGGCAATATTATCAACAGCAGTGATCTACTTACCGAGAAATTGAGCTAAATGTATCACATGATGAGCGCCACGAGTGGGACATTTTCGAAGTGATCCCGACGACGTATGAGAGTCTGCCTACAATAAATCACTAGTAATCAAACTAGCAGCAATAAAAAAAGAACCTTCCGTGCATCAAAAAACGTAATAAAATGCTGTTTGTTCGTTTCCGTTTGATCCATAGAAAAAAGAACCTCTGTGGCGTTGCTATGGGGAACGGCGCGCGTGGTTCAAAGGTTCCGTTTTCGCCGAGCTGCGCTTCGCCCGGCGCCCTGCTTCGCTCACTCGGTCGCGTCTCAGTGGTAGTTTCGGGATCGCGTACTGCCGCGTGCGTTTTGCGTGCTCGTGAAAGTCGCTCTGACAGAAAGTTCGACAAAATGCCGCATGCAACGACGCCGGCACTACGAGCCCTCAGCAGCATACCGCGTTCATCGGGGCTCAAGTCGCTGAATTGGAGCCCAGCGTCGCGAGCCAATGTCTCGTTGTCAAGTTCTCCGTGCACATCCACTGCGGCGATTGCGGCAAGCTTCGATGGCTTCGATGGCCGTTGTTGCTGCTGTGGGTCCCGCTACTTTCACTCTGCTGCTACTAGTGTCGGCGGCCGCGCAGTAAAGGCGGGCAACGTTGGGCACGGCAGCAGTGACGTATGAAAGTCGAATTTCAGGCGGGTGATTTGAAGTGCGCTAACGCGATGCGGACCACTAAAACGTGATTTTATTTCAAAATAAGCACTTCCTTGGCATAAAAGTAGCACTACGAGGTTTCTGGACCGCTATTTCAACAATCAACGTCGACTTAATATTTGCCTTTAGTCAAGTCTTTTAGCAAGTTACGGAAATACGGTACGCAAATACGGTAAGGCAGTACACCTTTCCCGCTGGTTGTGCTTTGGCCGCTCAACGACCGGGAAAGGTGGACCGGTACCGTGCTGCCTTACCGTATTTGCGTACCGTATTTCCGTAACTTGCTAAAAGACTCTAGTGTCCCTTTAACGGTGCAGACCAGGGGCGTAGCCAGGGGGGGGGGGGAGGATGGGAGGGTTCAACCCCCCCCCCCCCCCCGAAATTTTTCAGTTTTGCTTGCATATATACACACGCACGCATACAAACGCACGCACGAACATACATAAAGTATGGTTGAACCCCCCCCCCCCCCCCCCGAAAAAAATTTCTGGCTACGCCCCTGGTGCAGACGAAGAGTGTGACGTAGATCTCTTATACTAGGACGACGCGAAAGAGTCCAAACTAGCCTAGGGCTGCAGGCCCACTCAGTGCTTGGAAACTTGTTACAGACCAATAGCGATATTGTGACTGTGGTGTGACTTGGTTAGGGTACTTGGTGCGTGTGTGTGCTCCTCCTCTCCCTCTTTCTTTCTACCTTTAACTTTCAAAGTCCCCCATCCCTTTCCCCTGAGTAGGGTAGCATACCAGTTTTTCTAGACGGGTTAACATCCGTGCCTTTTTCTTCTGTTCCTTCCTTGTACAAAAAAAAAGAACAAGGTTAAATTCAATTCAATACAATTTGAAGACCATACGCTGGTGTGTAGAGTTGGTTAAAAGTTCGCAGGCCACGCTGCCATAGGAATACATGAGATAGTGACCTCCGACCTTTTGACACCCCCACCCCTGTACCTCCTAAATCGTATTAATAGATGTGACATTTTGCGTAATCGGTAGCCGCACGCGTTCCACGCTAGAAGCACAACTTTCTTTCTTTCTTTCTTTCTTTCTTTCTTTCTTTCTTTCTTTCTTTCTTTCTTTCTTTCTTTCTTTCTTTCTTTCTTTCTTTCTTTCTTTCTTTCTTTCCAACACTTAAACCACCTACCGTCATAGCAGGGTAGCAAAACGGACGCGTGTCCAGTTGACTTCCCTTACTTTCTTCCTCTTCTGTAAGAACAGCGAGGTAGTAGGCGGTAAGCTTCCTCCGAAATCAACAGTGCGTTTAACTCTCCCACCTATGCAGCATTACAAAGTATGCAATCGTGAGTAGCAAATGCAGGCTCGGGGCGGCCTGCGAGCGAAACTACAACAGGCCGCCGTCCTTAGTATGGGAGCATTAGCTACAAGTCTCGTGAAACATCGCGTTTTAACCATCTAACACAGTTGCTCGAAGAAAAAAAATGGTGAAAAAAAAAGCCTTTACAGGCGCGGGGGATTTACCTTGCTTATAGGATTATGGTACCCCAACACTGGCACATTGCCACGCTTTGGTGGGATGTGCAAGTGGCTGCGGAAATTGAGTCTTTTTGTAGAAGAGATTAAGTCAGCTTCGCACTATATTGGTGCCAAGTCTGAAAGAAATACGGACCTGGGTGGTCTTCTTTGTTTCTCTTTCTTCATCTCTTTCTTTCTTTTTCTATTTTCTCTACGTCTTATTTGTCTCTGTTTGCTTCTATTTCTTTCTGTCTCTTTCTCTATATTTCTTTCTGTCTCGCTCCTTCTATATATCTTTCTTTCTTACCTTTCTCTCTCTCTCTTTCTGTCTATATATTTCTCTCTCCTTCTTTCTCTTTCTGTTTTTCTTAAGTCTCTTTATCTCTTTCTTTCTATGCTATGATTTATATTCTCCCCTCCTGCACATCTCTCCATTCTCACCCTCACTTCCATTTCCCGCCCACTTCGCATACTATACAAGCATATCTTATGCTCTGCTAGCGTGCCTGGACAGCCGAGTGATTACGATGACCGCCTTCGGATCGTGGGTACGCGTGTTCGAATCGCGCCTCGTCAAGATTTTTTTCTTTCACCAAGAATTTCTCTCGCTTTCTTTCTATCTCTTTTTTTCCTCCCACTCTCTCTCTCTCTATACTCGTTCTCTCACCCTTCAGGGTTATTCAGGGTTATTCGGCGCACGTGTTCTGGGAGCGAAGGGTGAAGAAGAGGACGAAGATAGCGCGCGCCGGTTCATGACGATGATAGTTTTCTGTTCGCGGATTACAACCACTGGCATGACCACCTCTGCTGCAGGAGTATCAAAGGAGTGTCAT